>NC_041814.1:23534712-23834712 GCF_900964775.1 Scleropages formosus
AGAGACTTTGGATTTTGGATCACTTATGAGGGAGACCACCAATGGGCCAGAATAAGAGCACTGCAGTAGTTAACAGCTACTTTAACCCATACTATTGCTCTTGGTCAGCAGATGCAGAGAACATACTCATAACACGATTAATTTGGGACAAAACCCTTTGTGCATCTCTAATCCATACCCACCCTTAAGACATCTGGCTCTAGCAAACTGCAAAATTCTGAGATGTGCCAGGAAACTTCTCTAATGTGTTACATAAGGTGGAATAGTGGGCAGTTAAACCCAAGGCCAACTTGTGCGAGGGACCACGTGGGAGTTTTAATAGCTTCCACTTTAGTGCTACTGTGATTTAGAAAGAGAAAAAAAAAAAAAAAAAACTACTCCTCAACATCTATTTATCAAACCCCTAATCCGCAGGTGGCTTCCAAGATGAAAACAAATAACTAAATACAGATTTTTTTTCTTTAAATGGTAGCGTTAGAAACCTACCAGTATGCCAAGAACTACAAGAAATACATGTGGGAACAAAAACTAAATATACTTATACACATTTAGTTGGCTTGCTAGGATTGGTGTGCAAGATCACCTGCGGCATTCCACACACTTCCGTTAACCACTCTATGACCCAGGATGCCTTGATGTAATCACCCCTTTCCATGCATACTGCCACTGACTGAAAAATAAACAAAAAAAGGACAAGAAAGCATTTGACATAAAAAAAAAAAAAAGTCTTTACAGAACTGACTGACATTTTTTAAAAAAAAAAAAGACACTTAAGGCAGTAAGAAAGACTATATTTAAGATTGTTTAAAATCACATCAATATTTTAATATTCAGGGCAAGCAGAGTCCATCACAAATAACATCACCTGAATAAAAAGCAGCTTCTTGATATTTTTAAACAGAGTCTCGTCCACCACTGTGTCTTCTAGGGAATTCCAGATTGACACTGCTGACATTAATGGTGTAACTTGCTTGTTGCTTGCATAATAATAATCTGAAACAGAAAAGGGTGATGCGATCAATTCCATATTCACTATTTTTCTTTTAATAGTGAAATATACAAACTTTTCACTGAAAAAAAAAGCCATGGGGGGGATCATTAAGTAAATTCTAGGATTATTCTGGAAAGGCATATGTGCCACCACACCTCGGAATGGAAGTCTAACTCTAAGCACGAGTTGGATTCAAATGGAATCAGTGGTATCCCATGCAGTCTAACTAAACCTTTACAAATTTTTTTTTTAACATTACAAAAAGATTCAAAAAGTCAAAGTCAACTTTACCGTCATTCGACCTATAGATGAGTTACACACACAGAAGAACAAAACTTTGTTTTTCCTCGGACCTCCATGCCACACAGAACATATAGTGCAGCATCTTTCAAACAGACGAGCACAAATACAGGACAGCGCAGCACACATCATATACACAAAAAAAGAATATGAGCTCTAGAGACAGTAAAACACTAGACACTGGTGACAGCAGTGAGAGCTACAGGAGCAGCAATAAAATAATACAGGGCAACAGTGTGTGCCATGACAATTTGACAGTTTGAATTGTTTTTTTTTGGGGGGGAGGGGAGTAGTGTCTCCAAGAAGCAGAGGATTCAGTTATTTGCATAACGTGCTATTCTACTCAAAGTGACACGTGCTTTATACAAAGTGACACGTGCAGTTTTGCCCTTTTGTATATGGAAAAACAGCCAAATGTTCCATGAGGTGAGTGCGCGGATGATCTGGGGGGTTCATGCTGTTGACGATTCTCACATCCTGAGGGAAGAAGCTGTTGCACAGTCTGAGGGAGGTGGTATGGACACTTTGATATATTCCGCCGGATGGCAGGAGGACAAAGAGACTGTGGGAAGGGTGGGTGGAGTCAGTTGTGAAGCTGAGGACCTTGGGAGTGTACCATATACGGTAGATGTCCTATATGGACCCAATGTCCTGCATGGACAAAATTCACAATAAAATAAGTACTTACTGAACAGCACCCTCCCCTCAGCATGTCTGGTATCATTTCAGAGGAGTGTCTGATGGACCCCTACACTCACAGTGCTGATACTTAATCTGTGCGTTGGGAAGGTAAGTGAAGACAATCACCTGTTTGTTTTCCATGCACAATCCGTTCTAAGAAACAACACACTTCACGCTTCCTTTCCTGGTTCCATATTTCATCGTCTGATCCCTCGAGGAATACTAGTACAGGACAAAATTAATAAAAAAAAAGTTAACAACGTCACAGCTACATCTTAATTAGAAGAAGAACAATACAGCTGGTAACTATAACACATTTACTACATCTCTTTCTAAATTAACAATATTTGTCTAAAGTTTGAAGGCTAACCACAACACTGTTAACAAGAAAAACCATTGATTTGCAAATGTATTCAGTGTACAAGATACCTGCAGAAATCAACCCATATATAAATTAAGTTTATGGATTGATTTAAATGTACAGTTTGTAGATGACAGCGGTCCAGTCCGACAGATCTTTTTGTACTTGCCACTGCTCATCTCATACTAAAATGAACATTTCTCTCTGCACAAACACCACCCTCTGCTTCAGTCTCTCCACTGGCGTCCTCCTGCAATCAGGATTTAGTTTAAGACCCTCATCCTAGAAGAGCGGTCTGTACATGGCTGGGCTCCTTGCCACGTGGGGTATCACACTTCTCCCTGCCATCCTTGGCATGATTTGTCCTCTGCCTATACATTTACACATATCTAGCGTTTCTCCAAAGACACTTACAAAAACTCAGCCATTAAGACAGCTGGGGCAATTTTATGGTAAGAACCTCTCTCAAGGGTACTACAGAAGAGGTGGGAACCTCTAAATCCAAAGGCAATAGCTCTAACTGCTACACCCCCTGCTGCCTGTTCCTGCCTTCTCTCCCCCAGGCACACTCAGAAGACCGCTTACTCTGTTTTGCAGCTCCCAATATGTGGAATGAGCTTCCAGTCCACACCAGGCCTGTCACCTGTCCCTCTGACACTGCTGGAAAACTTGTCTCTTCCCTCCTAGTCAACTGGACGAGCTGCTCTTCAATTAATCGCACTCTGTTTCATAGCAACTTTATCACAACTGCTTCCCTCTTTGTTATAACACAAGTTTGATTATATGCCATGGCGTTGTTACTGTTGTGTTTATTTAACTTGTTCAGGTAAGTTAACGGCTTTGGACCAGTCTTAAGGTGATCCCGTGATAGAAGTCATCACACGCACATTTTCTGAAGCTGCTTGTCCCAAGCGGGGTTGTGAAGAACCGGAGCCTAACCCGGCAACACAGGGTGTAAGGCCAGAGGAAGACGGGACACGCCCAGGACGGGACACCAGTCCATCGCAGGGCACCCCAAGCGGGAGTCAAACCCCAGACCCACTGGAGAGCAGGACCCGGTCAAAACCCGTTGTGACACCACACCGAGGTCATCACAACAAGAGTATTTTATCCTGGATTGTCATCATCTGATCTGACATCTTGTCAGCACCTTTGGGCTGTAATTAATTATACTTCACATTAAATAACTAACACATGAAATTACAGTAACACAGCAAGTAAACAACGAGGAACACACCACTAGACTAAACGGCAACAATGAATGAGTGACAGTGAGAGACTTGCTTCTCAGAATCTGCAACAACAGTCAACACTCAGCCGGTTTGTTAAAGAAGGAGGTGAAACGACCCGATCAAACATGTTTATTTATCAAATGTATATTCTTGTAAACAGCTTCAGCTGCTACCAGTTAGTTTGATCACAGTGAGTGACTGACGACACACGACTTCAGTGTCTGATACTCACAGCAGCAGTTACGTGTGAAAGATAAACAAACACTGACAGTTTAGAATTAAAATAATAATAAGAAAACTTTAGTTTAGGCCCAACTGACTGTACCTTGGAGCTCATTCAGGCACCTGTTGAATTGCTCCAGTTTGTCTTCCTTAAAGTAATGGCACAGCGACACGAAGCAGAAGTCGAGCATCCAGCCTCTGGCCGCCGACTCGACGCGGGAGAATTCGGCCCTTTCCTCCGTGCTGTTGGAGATGTCCACTCCGTTGTCGCGATTGCTGTCGCTGCTGTTGCTCTTACCGTCCTCCTCCATCGTCTCTTCCCACCGCTTTGGCGCCACTATTTTCAAAGCGCCGCCACCCGCCGAGCCCGTGACCGTATCCCGAAAGTCACAGCGACACCTGGCGCCGCGGAGGGTCACTACAGGAACTGCACTCAACGTGCTGAAAGGCGGGCGGCCGCAGTCCGCGCGGTGTTCGTTGCCACGGTCCCACGCGTGTTTTCTCTACCTGCACACGTGTGTGATGTGGTCAGTCTGTGTTTTTCAAGGCCTTTGTGCCTTTTTCTAGCCCCCCCCCCCATTTTTTAACCTGTCTCTGCTATGCTGGCTCAACAAACACAAAAGGACAAATCTCAGAACGTTGACTGCCTTTTAATTCGTTCCCGAACCTGAAAACTGACTTTTAATCATTATATTGGGACTTCGGTTTTTAAGTTCTTAAGGTTGCATTTAGCTGCGTTAAAATCACTAAACCAGCGTTCGATTCCCCCGTTAATAGAGAAGATACAATATGACGTCACTTCACTGTCCGATTTCTCAGGCATAGCCCATGTTTTGTATCACAGCAGCTCTGTCTATTAAAAATAATGACATATTAGCCATCGGGGCAAACACACATATAGGCACACACATGCAAAATAAACAAGAAACTGAAAACGGACATCGCAATACACACGTTGCACACCCCTCTTGCACAGCACCGTAGATAGTTGATGATGTAGATGTGAACTTTACTGATTGCACCTGAATACATAAAACAAAGTAGTGCAACAAGACACTGGAATAAATGCAAATGATTTTGGTTCATTGCTATATCATTCTGAGAGTGCCATAAAGGAGTGCAAATAAATAAAGAGCGGTAAACACAGCTCAGCAGCACCCAAGAGGGATTGCACAGGACTCATTATAGCACCCAAAGGCTGTTGGCAGCAGTGACCTCGGGAAGCACGGCTGGACCAGTGAATTTACATGCATGATTTATTTTGTGTCTGCTCTACAATATGAGCCATTGAGAACCAAAGCAAAATTCCTTGTACGTGTGTGCGTACTTGGCCAAATAAATCGGTTTCTGATTCTGATGATTTCTGAGTGACAACTCAAGACGAACGTGTGTGGAAACATTTCTTACTAACTGTGTAGACCTTTCATGAGAAAAAAAAATCCTCAGCTGCATAGTTGTCGCACCCTCAACCACACTCCAGCCAAATGCACCTCATCTAAATCAGCAGGGCTGAGTATAAGGGATACCACACCACCACTCCCAGGTTGCAGAATCTCAATGAGACAACCGTCCCCTCAGCGTTTGCAACCTGACTCCCACTCCTTGTCCCGTATTTCCTACCGCTTCACCCAAACCCTGCTTTCCTGTCCCCGCTCCAGACACCCTCGGTTTTGACCACGGCTCTGAACTTTGGCAACGAACAACAATTTACCCCGAAGGACAATGTTTGCTCCCCGGTTGCTTGACGCACACCTGACACCGACCACGATTCCCATCTTTGCCCCTTCGGTTCACGACCCACGATCCTGCACTTGGATCCTACTGCTTGTCTCCTGGCTCAGCGCTCGTGACAATAGTGAAGCCTGAAAAGCGAACACTGCCCTTTGAATATAACATACCTGATTTGTTTGATGAGTTAAAATCACATTTCCTTTGGGGATGGATGACATTAAACAATTATCTCCTGTAACCCAGATTCAGGATAATTCTGTCTGGTTCATTTTAGTGTTGATGCCATACACTTGTGCTTTTACACAAAAACACAGTTTACAAGTAGGAGGAGAAAATAATCATTTTTATTAACACATGGTATAGTTTTTTTCTTTTTTCAGTGTTGATTTGAGGAGGAGCAGAGTGAAAGTGGTAGAACACTTCTTCATGACAAGACTGCCAATTTCCAACATCCCAACAGTGTGTTCATCCTCCCAACCTACTTGGCTGCCATCTGGGAGTCCTCAGGGTGTCACTGATGGCTGTAAAAATGACCTGCATCAGCTGGATGACCAGAACCAAGGCTCAGGAAGAGGCTCAGAGGTTTCTCAGCAATATCCATAATCTCTGCAAAGGGGAAACATTAAAAATTTTGACAATATCTGTTGCTGCTGCACTGCAGACCCATAAATTGATTTTGGTTCATTGCCTCAAGGAGAAGAGATCATTGTAATATTTCTAGGAAGCTCTACAGTGTTGTGTGCAGGGTCAGACTTTTAGCTGAACAGTTGAAGGTCACCCTTCACTTCACTTTCTGCACTTCACTAAACAAGTTGACATGGTGTCTCAGAGAGCCAGAGCTGTGCTTATTCTGTGGAGTTTGCATGTTCTCCCCCGTGTCTGGGTGGGCTTCCTCCTACAGTCTAAAGACATGCACTTCAGGTTGATTAGTCATACTAAATTGTCCATAGTGTGTGAATGAGTGAGTGAGTGAGTATGTGGATGTGTGGCTACCCTGTTATGGGTAGAATCTAATCCAGGGTGTAGCCCCCTCAGCCTTGCGCCTAATGCTTCCAGGTTAAGCTCCGGTTCACCGCAACCTCGTTCAGGACAAGCAGTTACTGAAACTCGATGGATAGTGTGTGTATGTATGTGTGTGTTACATTGCTCTGATCCATAAATGAGTGAAGACTGTAGGGAGTTTAGTGCAGTGTATATAACATTTCACTTTAGCTGTCTTGTGTTGTAATGCTCTGTATGATGGAAGCCGCACTTGAATCTTCATTGCTCTCATCATCACCCATTTCTGATTTATTATTTGTGACAAAAAAAAAAAACATCCAAGAGATGATTTGACGGAAGCGAATTTCAAATATTGACCGTAAATTACTCAAAATTCTCAAGGGTTTGACTACATGCGATGGAAATGTATCTCATTTGTTTCTTTGTGGAGGCTGCTGCTGGACTGAAAGAAACCTGAAACAACTGTCAGTGTAAATTTACATTTATTCACTTAGCAGGCACTTTCTCCAGAGTGACTTCCAATGAACTCAATGTGTTATGAGCCCACACACCTTATTCACCGTGGTGACTTATACTGCTAGATACACTACTTACCATGGGTCACTCATCCATGCATCAGTAGAACACACTCTCTCTGTCACTCACATCATTATGGCTGAACCCGAACAGCATGTCTTTGGGCTGTGAGAGGAAACCCACGCAGACACAGGGAGAACATGCAAACCCCACACGGACTGAGCAGGGATCAAACCCACATCCTCTCACACCACCCAGGTGCTGTGAGACAGCAGCACTACTCACTGTGCCACCGTGCTCCATACGAATCATGTACCATGCTTGAATTCATCCAGTAATTAGTTTTCATATCTGACCAATGGTAAAGCTGTAAAAAGACGGAATAACTGCCATCTTAGTAAACAAGTTAAAACAATTTTATGACACGGAATAGCCTACATCCGCAGAAAGCAGAAACTGTAATATACTCTGTGCGGACAGAGTTGTTAATGACTATTCACCATGTTTAAATCTGCCTTCCTATGAATAACTTTGAAACACCTTTAAATTAAGTCAAATGTCAAACTCATCAAATTACATCCGACTGAAACAAGGATGTCAGCACTTACCAGACCATTAGAAAAATCAACCTCTTTTGCATACTCTCGTTATTTCTATTTACCTGACACTTTTCCTCAAAGCAACTTACAGTTCTTTAAGCCAGGTGGGCAATTTTACTAGAGCCATTTTCAGTAAGTACCTTGCTCAAGGGCACTGCACCTTAAGGAGAGATTTGAACCTATGACTTGTGGGTTCAAAGAGGCAGCGCTAACCAGTACACTAACAGCTGTCTACAATTTGTGTTAAACTGGTACAAGCATTTCTATTGGGTGGTGTAACATCATCTGTATTGAAAATGTGAAAAATCTGAAACAAGCAAAAGAATGACTGTGTGGAGTTGGTTGCTTCCAGATACCAAGAGTAGCTACAATAGCAACACTCTGTTGAACCCAAAACTTTACATTAACATCGTCATACTAATGTACTGTATCTTATACTAACATACTAAAGTTTTGTCAAGTACAGATAATCCTCTATTTATGACATATGCTACACACAACAACTCATACTTGGGACGGCCGTCATTTCTACTTCATTGTATTGCTTGCAAGTCCCGAAAGTTGGTTGTGAGAATGTGTGGCAAAAAATCAAATTTAAAAAAAAAAAAAAAAAAATCAAGAGTGATGATTGGATAGAGCTGTGCTTTGAGTAATGACTTAAACTGACTCAGAACTCTCAAGGGTGTAAAATTGTATGCAGTGCTCTAATAAAAAGGAAACCTTTCTTAGCGGAGGCTTCTGATGGACTCAAAGGAATCTGAGAACACTATCAGTGTAGTTCTTGCAGCATGCTTGAACTGCCAACACATAAAAACCATAATGTCGGTAAAAATGCATCTTGATTGTCCGTTTCATTGTTCCGCTCTGACTTTCAGCAGGATCTGTACTGTGATTTGCTTTGCTGGCGCATCCATACACGTCTCTCTGGAGGTTGTAATTACTACTACTGCGCATTAATTGCACAGATCTTTGATCGATCCTGTAATTTGCCAGATGTGGCTGATTTTGGTAGGCTCTTCATTACAAATGTAGTCGTTCAAATAAAGACATGCATCTGCAAATTCAACATATAGTCCATCTGCAAAACTTAATGTCGAAAGGTTAAATATTAGACTGCCTCCGGAGAACAGGATGTTCAGTTCTTAATAGAATCACGTCAGCGAACGCAAAGTCCTTCAACTTTTAAAGTTCACTCTTTTATGCCGTGTTGTTAAAAACACAATGCGTTTTGTTTTGCTGTAAACGTTAAACTCGAAATTATTTTCGCATGTAGATTTTAAGGAGTCTGTTTTGAAAAGATGTATTAATAAACAAATAACAATAAATTAATACCATGAAAAATAAATGTAAAAATTTAAATATGAGAGTTCTAGGGTTAGGGTGGCGGTTTCTTATGGATAACCAGTTTAAAAAGTTTACAGTAACTAACCTGCTGCACAAATTACTGCTACTTAAATCCCTGCAATAAAAAATGCAGAATTTTTCCCCCCCCTTTTCTGTGGCAGAACTTCAGCTGGACACGTTTCAAGAGAACTGTACTGAGTAGCAGACACAACACAAAGGTGAGTTATTATATACACATTTATTTGTTCTCCTGCATATGCTAACAGACTTAAATGGGGGGACATCGCTGTTTAGTTTTTTACAGAAATGTTGACACACATGTACCATAACAAAGTGTTCTGTGGTCACATAATTGTACGGACTACTAACATGCATACAAAGATGCTGATTTGTACAAGAACAGTCTGCAGCTGAGAAGACTACGAGTACCAAGTTACATGAGAAACGGACAACGAGAACAAAACAAAAGAAAGTGACAGGATAGATAAGGACATGGAAATACACAGTACAGCAAATACGCTTTATAGAGCTGGTTATAATTTATGGATGACACAGATATGATGGATATACTTCACGTAGAAGAAAAAAAAAACAGTTGCGATAAATGACGTCTCATGAAATGATATCCGATGATGCATTGCTGCACAGTCCCTTTGCTGTAAGTTGAGTTTTCAGCAATTCAGCAGAAAAAAAACAAAACAAAACAAAACAAACAACATAATCAGGAATGAACAAAACCATTCAAAAACCACATTCCATGTTTTTACCTACGAAAGAAAAGAAAATTCAGAATTTTCTTCGAAAAGAAAATCAGTAACGATAACAAAAAAAGTTCTACCATTGACACCGTTCAAGAGCCAGCATTTCACAACTGTCATTTAAAGTAGCCTCTTTGCTGTCCAGAGTGAAATGCTCATAATGCCAGCGATACGTCAGTGAGAGAGAGCCTTTCCTTTCGCTCTCGCTCACATGACTTGTCAGGACAACTGGTATTTTTCATTTTTCACCAGAACCGCTTGGAGACGCGTACCACGGATTCTGTGCCGGTCTATGCTTGCTGATGGCATAGCACCACTCTGGGCACGGCAGGCCTTACAGTATTTATTCTCGCAAGCTGAGCAGTCAAGTTTCTTTTAGGAAATCAAACAACAAATGTTTAAACAATTGCCACGTGTTCTTAGCGAACCTGCCGCTGCTAAAGCTGCCGCCCACGACACGGATATGAACGGAAAAGCCCAGTGCGCTTTCCTCACGTGTCCTAAGGACACCGGTTGGGGAGAACATACCCCACCGAAGGACAGACGTTTGACCTTGTGGCACGAACGCTCGTTCTCTCTGTCAGTCAGGCTTAATATTCTCCGTTGACCGCACATTCTCCGGTCCAGCTCAGGTCCATTAAATGGTGCAAAGGAACCAGAGGACACAGGTCACGCTCTCCGAGAGGAAAGGCTTCCTTTTCTGCCGCAGGTCTCACGTGGGTTTTGATGGGGTTGTACAGTTTTTAGGACTTAAAACCTTAGTTCTGCACACCCGGTTGCCCTTACAGTCGTTCGTATTATAAAAAAATAAACAAGAGCGAAGAAGTAAAAACTAGCCGACACTAGCCGTAAATGAAAAGGAAAACTGCAACGCGCTAATAAAACATCTGTGAGTTATACAAAACCTGAGAACTCAATAATATTACTTGTACCTATTAATTAAAGACCTGGTTTATCCCTATAAAAAATTAGAATTTTCTGTACAGTGCTATATGAACAAAGCCAAACGACTTTTAACCTTCTCATAAATAACTTTTTATGAAAAGGCACGCATAATTTCAACCACCAAACGGCAGGAAATCGTGGTCGTGCTTTTGGTTTAGAAAAAATAGAATCATTCTCATATTAGTTAATTCACAAAAAACATAAAATACTTTTTGTGGCAATCTTAAATAACACATATATTTCAAATTAAAGATGACATATTTGCTTCCTCGCAGATTATAAAAGCCCTAGTCCCATTCCCAGTTCTATTTTAACACTTAAGCAACGTATTTGAGGTCTGCTGATATCTGAGTAACTGTACATGACAGCCACACAGTGTGTGAATGTATGATTTATAGACATTTTCCTCGTGACAATAAAGGGTAACACTGTCAGTTGTTTAATATTAAAAGATATATTCTCGGAAAATACACGAGTTGTTTCTGCCTACACTCCTACGGATCCACTGGACTGTAATCAAGTTGCCACAATTTTTGGCCTGCATATATTACAGTATACAGTATTGCACTTCACACTTCCGTATAACTGGGAGAACAAACAGAAAAATGGATTCTTCGCCTCGGCCTTCATTCAGGTTCGCGTGGCTTTCTCGGACGCAGCGCAACGTTTGTTAACGCTCGGCCAAGTATCACATCTGAACAAGACATGTTTTCCAGCAGTTTTAGAATAAAAGGCAACAAAAAAACAGATCACCGTTCTGAGAAGAAGAAGCTACAACGTAAAACTTTGGGTTTAAGTGTTTGTGAAACTGATTTAGTCAACACAATAATGCTATAATTCAAGGTCTAAGACACTACAGCAGTAAGAAAAAAAAAAAAGACTCCACAGGATGGGACAATTGGATTGTACAGCTAAACTGATTTTTATCCGAGTGCAATGAACATGGTGACAATAACAATAAAACCCACCTGACACCCTCGTTCCTTTCACACAGTTCTTTCTATTAATGTGCTTGAACACTTATGCTATGCAGATGAAGTACTTCTTTAAAAGAAGCACGGGGGTGCGATTTTTGGTCCTCGGCCAGAAGAAAGAATATCACCATTTTCTGCGCGAAGGTGTGACATTGAAGTGTCAGAGGGAGATGTATGGATAGCGAGAGAAAGATTTAATGACCAGACTTGTTGAACTAATCGATCGGCTAATCTGCGGAGCAACTCCACAGCTTCACTTGCAAGCTTTCTAGATTATTTTTTTCACCGTTTATTATTATGGTCTCTTTGGAAGTTATATATATATATATTGTCTATAAATGACACTCACTATTAAATTATGACGTTTTATACAGCGCACAAGCTTATCACTAAAGGTATTTGATTTTGTGACTACCTTAATATTCTTAACCAGCTTCACGTTTCTGAAGCCATATCACTTGCTGCAATGATGTCTAATGTTTGCGGTTCTACTTCATAGAGTGTTTGGCAACTATACGATAAATTGAGCATCGGTAACAAGGAATAACAGCGTTTTTATACTTAATAAAAGCAAATGCTTCTGGTCATTAAGTCTAATTATTATGATCATGACAGTAATTTGAAAAAAAATTACCTGTTATAATGCAAACCAAATATGTTTCTTTGATAAATTTTTAAAGAAAATTATGATTTTTTTTTTCCCCATGGAACATGGTGCATTACCATAAAAAGTAATGATATGTTTTTATAAGTCGCTACTTAGCAAGTCTAGACACGACATGTTCTGAAGACTCGACACAGTTTCTCTCTCTGTACTGTTTTATAAATGTACTGTATGCCTTCAACAAATAGCATCTCTTCAGTTTTTCTGCGCAATACCGTTGCCTTTCCTGCCATCATATTTACAGTGAAATGCTTTCAGCAAACTAAGCACCTTTGATTTACATTTTTAAATGCATGCTTTTAAATGATTTGTCCCTCATTGTGCATTTCTTACAGCAGCTAAAAAAAATAATACAAGGTTCAAATGTACAGTTCAGTTAAAAATGTCTTCATACTGTGATATACATGCTCATCACTGAGCCTCTTGTTATATCCCACTGTGTTCAAGTCACATCTGCCAAGAAAGCAGTCTCATTTTCTCCATAGGGGATGTCACAGTTAAAAGGGGTTTTTCTTGCCATGCAAAAATTTCTCATTCACTACATCAGTGAGCCCCTTTTTTCTCAACAGACCTTCAGTAGATCTGTAGGCCTCCTCCCCACATTCCTCAGTCACATGCTGGTTTCACACGTAGGGGACAAGCTGCCATCCCCCGACCTTATGTGGATTTCTGGCGTAAATGTGTGGTTCTCCACTTTGTGTCCACTTTGGTTACTGTCAGGCTTCCCCTCCCCAGCAGCGCCCTGCATGCAGTTCTGCACCGTGGGCTTTGGGGAGGATGGGCTGAGGGCTGGGCCTACCTGTTCCATTCGGTTGTCTTCTTCATGGTTCTCCCGGAAGAAGCCTTGTCCTACCCCCTTTGAGGCCAGCTTCTCCTCCCCTTGTGTAGTATTGTCATCATTCTCCCCTGGGGTAGACTGGAGTGATACGTCTTCTGGAAAAGTATCAAGTGCTTCCGAGTCAGGACTAAGCAATAGTTCTTCTGCCTCAGGGAAACTGTCTTCCAGCAAGGTGGTGCTGAATTGCTTCGGGGATGAGGTCATCAGCTCAGGCTCTGTCAGCAGTGGTGATCTGACGGTGCTGGGAGGTGTGAGTGGAGTCTCATCAGGGGTTTCAAGGAAGTTTACTTTCAGTCCCCTGATCTTCGTGGGGTGGTTGCTTGTAATGAGGCTTCTGATGCTTTCAGCTTCGTGGGAAAAGCTTTGACGGTCCTCCTTGGGAGAGAAGGTGCCGCTTTCTGGATTGAAGGAGACAAACTCATATATGTATCCTTGGCCCTCTTTCTCACCCTCATCTGCCTTACTGCCTAGTGGGGCCAAATGGCTAAGGTCCAGAGTTGGGGGGGCCCTTGGATGTCGCCCCTGAACCTGCTCTCCTTCAGCAATGTCGGTTGTACAGCTTGCAAAACTGTCAACACTTGATATGCTTCTGATGTCAGTAATTAGTCTCTCCTTTGGTGGGGGGTTGGAGGCTGGAGGGACGACTTTCATCTCTAACTCCACCTCCTGCTTCGTCTCTGGCTCTGCTGGTGGTGCGGCTGTTGCATTGAGATTAGTGAATGACTGTGACTTTGTCATCTGGTTATATATCTCCTCCAGCTTCTGAGCATTTAGATGCTGTGGGCTGGCACCGGGATTACTGACGCGGTCTTGTGAACTCTGCTGGACAGTCTCCGGAGACTTTTTATCAAAGGATTTGATGCTTGCATCAGACATGGTTCGCTGGGATGCACCCCATCTGCTTGGTGACAAATGGTTGTCTAAGGAGCGCTTGTCTTCACTTTTGTCCACAACAACATCCATTAGTTCCATGCTACGAGCAAAGGCGTCTTTCAGATTCATAGAGACAATACTTCCATTCCTCTTGGCTCTTTCCAAGGCCTCTCGTCTCTTGATGGCTTTCTCCTGTCGCTTCTGCTCCTTGTAGAACTCAGAGAAGTTGTTCACAATGATGGGTATGGGTAAGGCTATGACTAACACACCTGCAATGCAGCAAAGTCCACCAACTATTTTGCCCAGCAGTGTTTGTGGATAAATATCGCCATAGCCTACAGTTGTCATAGTGATGGTAGCCCACCAGAAGGAAGCAGGAATGCTTGTGAATTTTGTGGCATCTTCATCTTTTTCGGCAAAGAACACTAAGCTCGAGAAGATCATGATGCCCATAGCTAAGAACAATATTAGTAATCCGAGTTCGTTGTAGCTCCGCCTAAGGGTAAACCCGAGAGACTGAAGACCTGTGGAATGTCTTGCCAACTTGAGAATCCTAAGTATTCTCATGATTCGGAAGATCTGGACCACCCGCCTCACATTCTGAAACTGTAGCACACTCTTGTTGGACTCTGTCAGGAAAATGGTGACATAGTAGGGCAATATGGCTAATAAGTCAATGACATTGAGTGGGCCTTTGAAGAACTTCCATTTATTTGGGGAGGACAGGAAGCGCAGCACGTACTCCATTGTGAACCAGGCAATGCACACGGCTTCAACGTGTGCCAGCTGAGGATTGTCATTGGCCTGGCCAAACTCGTCTGTCACCTGGAGCTCAGGCAAGGTATTCAGTGACAGTGCAATTGTAGAGAGGATAATGAACAAGATGGATATGATGGCCAAAACCTGCAAGAAAAGACAAAAAAAGTCATGTAAAGATTTAAATTACTTTGATTCAGCATGGAAAATAAACAGAAAAGGCAAAATATTCAGAACTGTGACATTGCACGAAAGAAAATCTCATTTAAATGTATGATTAAGAACACAATGTGAAATACTGAAACAATAGCTAAAAATGATCAAACTGAAAATAATTCTTCACTCTTAAACAAAACACATGTTCTACGTTCTGGAAAAGCAAATAGATTTTTTTATGCTAATATTTTACTTTGAAGTATTTTCATCTATTATTAATGTTTTCATTTAAACACTGAATATTAAACAACATTTTATAGATCTTGGTTAGTCCTCTTTGGTGGGGAAAATACATACCGGTAAATAAAAACTCATGCAGCTACTCGTGTAGTGTATGCTGGTTGATATGGTGGTATGTGTGAAACTGTACTCAAGAATCATGTGTCTGCACCTCGATCTTTGTGCTGGTGCGATGCACTTTTTGTATTCTTCCCTGAGATGTATGTCACTTTGCAGAAAAGCGTCAGCTAAATGAATAAATGTAAATGTACAATAATTTTAAGCTCACAAAAAATGCATGATTTGATACACACTTGCGAGGCCTGAAAAATAAAGCGTCAGCTCTATCTGTAATGAAAACATTAAATTAATCCACAGGCAGGAAAAGTCCTTCTGGGTGTGTGAGAGAGGATCCCCTGCCTGTGAACTCGAAACAAGGGAGGCAAAAAAGGTGGATGTAAGCCATGGCCTGGGAACTAATTATTTGCGGGAAGTCGTGTGCTAAAGTGCCTCGATGACTCACTGGATTGATTATCCAGCAAGAGCAAGACGTCTTTTCCACATCCACCTCCTTGACCTTCCTTTGTCTGGCACCCCACGCAACCCCAGAAACTGTTCCTTTCCCCTCTGCCTTGGCCGTAGAACATTAATTCCACGTCCGTAACTGTGCAACGGGGATAACCCCAGGCCTTTCGTACACGTTGCGGCATATAAAAAAATCTGCTGAACAAAATAATTTTTTTGTCCTTCTCCCCAGTGGAGATGTGCGATAACGGCATCGTTTATTCCCCACCACTCGCTAAGCTGGTGAAAGATGACTCTTCCCTAAGTCAAGGCTCTTTGTTGTCACAAGTAAGAGACATCTGTTGTGCTCTGTCTGCCTCATCCCTGAATCCGAGTCTTAAATCTGCATATGTAATCTTCCTGGAAAGTGATTGCGCTAGCACCGTTTTTTTTTTTTTTTTAATGCTACAGTTGTTTGTTTAGGAGCAGACAGATTGACAGACTACCGAAAAACCACTAATGGTTTTTTAACCAAGGAAACGCAGACGAATGCGATACAATTTCAGATTAAGACAGAGCAACGGATTAGAGGCTTTGTTTGTCTAAACAGAGAATTTTTAGTACTTTACGTGTCTAGACTGAGTTTGTTCTTTGGTCCTACATTGTCTACACCACTTTCTCCTTTTATAGAGCATACAGAATACGTAGCACCGTTATGCAAATAACAGAAAATAAATATAAAACATAAATAACGCTCTTTTTTTTGTAGTCACCCAATTGTTTAAAGACGGACCTGAAGGAAAATCCTCTTTATTGTCATATTCATTCATTTGTGACACACGTGTAGCGTGGGGACAAGGATATAGTTTCGCACTGCAAATTCTCCAGGAGCAATAAACTTTACATGGATTAATAACCTAGTAGAACAGCTTTTATCAGCCCTTTCAGGCTTATAAGTGAACACGTTTGCATTGGTTTAAGTGACAAATTCTTTTGGGTCTTACACTGCCTTGGACTAAACTCTTAAGACAATTCAGCTCGTATGCCGCTTCTTCTTAGGAAATAACAAAGAGGACAAGAGTCAATTGCTTAGTGTCGACACCAGGTGTCAAGTACCATTTCTCAAGGTCAAAACTGGCAAAACAGAGGAGAAAAAAACAGATGTGCTTCCATTAATACGGTAAATGTGGCAGTCATCCTCTAAACGAGGCAAGGATATCAGAAAGGTATAAAGGGAAAGCGATGGCCCTTGGGTACCCCGGAGAGGAGTGTTTGTTTTGTGTGTTGTCTGCTAAACTTCACGAAGCGCTCAGTGTTCTGACCTCGACAGTACAAATGGAAGGCGGCCCATCCACCATTCAATAAACCCTCAATCAAATGATGTCTAGATTACCGCCCACACCTAGAGAGCCCAGAGCCGAGCCAGAGCTGGCTGGAATGACAACCTGGAAACTGGTTCTCATAATGTAATGTTTTCCATTTAGTCCTCATTGAAGTAGGAAAAAAAAAGAAAGAACAACATCAAATTGAAAATTACTCTTGGTGAGCAGCAGAAATGGATCATGTGGCAACCTGGTACACTTGTTCTTAATGATGCCTATTGTGATCCCACTTTTAGGCCCCATCAGAAAAAATCACATCCGCTACCTCACACAGTACATCTGTTCAACCGTAAGGAAATGGCGCAAATATCAAGCGAAGTTTGCTGACTGAATGTGACACCCGGAATGATGCGGCAAGTCACACATTATACGTGTGATCGATGGGCTTGTGTCTAACAAACAGAAGTGTCCTACGTCACCTAGTCCAAAGGTCATACCTCCCCCCCAAACACTCCTCCGCTGACCTCTCTGCCACCTTAAACTTTCTCCCTCGATAGATCTTACTTTGGAGAATCATAGTCACAGAATTTTGGCGATGCCATTTGGATTTCCTCCCTGGGTCGATAGTGAGCAGAACTGAAACAAGGTACGGATCAACTAAATGCATTCCCTCAAAGACAAAAACACACCCCACCAAAGACAATACCCCATTTCATGCAAAGGAAACACCATGTACATGCATATAAGTTGACATTCTACTGCTAACATAGTGATACTGATATCACCACATTTCCGTGAACCATTTGGAGGTGGACTGCATTAACCTTCTTTAATTAACTGTGAGCTGAGTAGATAAGAGGATCAATTATAGGGCCTGACTCTTGTTGCACCTGACTTGAGGGTCACAGACCACTGCTCAGGGCAATCTAATCTCCCTGAGCAAGAGGGAATGCACGGCCAGCAACCGACCTAGGAACAGCCTCGTGGCTCAATAATGCTAATGGCAGCAGGCAGCCCCGTTCCACCGGCCTCCTTCTCCATTTACCGAGTGGGCGGTCCGGGGGCAGCTGTGCCACATTGCCATACCGGCCTTAAGTATAAATCTTGTGCAAAGTCACTCTCACGTATGAATTATTGTGCTTGTTCTTCCTTTCCTTTACTTGTAGCTTTTTATACAGGACAATCGCCAAGAGCAGAAAAAACCGCCAACTGTCAAAAATTCATGAATCCCCATTAGAAAATAAGACAGGAGGAATCCTTCCTGTCATCTTCTAACAGTGGCATTTGTCACATTAAATGCAAAAGCAGGGGACTTGACAGCACGTACTCTAGAGCTGTCACTAGCGGGGTGATGGCCAAGGGGGCGGCAGCGAACTGAAGTGAGAGGAGGTGGTGGTGGGGGGGGGGTGTTCCCGATGACCCACACAGACAGGGAGATAATGACTTGTTAACAATAATCCCGATGAGATGCCTCGCGTTCGCCAAGTGCTCGGTGAAAAACCAACCTGGAATTTTCTTTGGTGCACAGCTGGGCTCTGTTGCTGTGCAGCACTTGAAAAAGCTCGGTTTCTTCTGAAAAACACAGCACTTCCGACTACCGGATCGTTACAGAACGCACAGCGGAAAATGGACAGCTTTTAATATGGACGGAATTTTGGGTTTTCGCCCTCAATAAAGAGCCTTTCGATCAAACTCAAAGTCCACGCGGTCAGGGGTCGTCGGTGCAAATACATGGACGAAACAGTATTCAAATTGGTTTTGACAGGATAATTTATTTTCAGTCAGCTGCCCAACACCCCACATGTCTATACAGGTCCAAAATCCTCTGTGATTGATGCCCTCACACAGGAAATGCTCTCAGGGGTCAAATCTCCTGGGATTAGCATGGTGACAATTACCCCACAGATATACGGGAACCTGTCACGTGTCCATCCACTGCAAGCTTGGGGGGCCAGCTCTCTTTAATCAATGTGTCAGCAGAGCAGAACCCCAAGTCACGGCAGGTTGGGACTCAACATACTAGAGAAGGCAAGCGGCTCGTACCAGGCTGCCGCCTGTCGACCAGCCTTGTGTCTCCATTGATTGTGTACACATCACATTACGGACACTGCCAGGAGTAAGTCTGCCAAGCACGTATTGATCAACTACTTTGTACGTTTTATGGGCCTGATGCACCTTGAAGTTATCCAGTTGGCTGACCGGCGTCATCAAATTGTGCGGGATAAATTGAACTGTTTCTCAGGTATGATAATTTCTTGCCATAGAATCAATTCCCATGATTATAGCTATGCTGATGAGAATTGATTGCGCTCAGGATCTGTCCTCCCACCAGCCTGCAGAAGCTGCAAGTGTTTCTGTTGCTCCGCTAGGCTCGGATATCATTGTGTCGCACTAATTTGGTCCGGAGCTCTCAATAAACCATTGTTACATAAGCAAGAGATTGTCATAGACAACAATTCCTTCTTTATTTAAACAACAGGGACACTGAAAAGTGACCAGGCATCCTTGCACATTTCCGTGTTTATGGGAATCTCTTGCGTTGGAAGGCTACACAGATGTTCAAAAGCCAAAATCTCAACATGTTTGTTGCCGTTGTTGGCTGAGACTGTACTGAGTAATTTCACTCTGCCGAACAGGAGGGCTGGAAATGTGTAAGTTTCCAGAGCCATTTTTTTTTTTTTTTTTACCCTTTTACAATATCCTTGCTCCTAACATCCAGCCGGACATGGTATTTATGCCCCTGCCAGCTTCATGCACTGTCACCTGTACCTGGCTAAATGAATTTTTTCCAACACTTTTCAGACTGCAGAGAAACCTTGGATTTCCACTTCCTTCCTCATCTGACCTACGTGTGCAGCCACGGCGGCCGAACCGGGAAAAAAGACACTCCAGCATCTCCTGTCCATCTGTCCTGGTACCGTGTCATCGCTGCTCAAACGCTTCAGCAGCTGAGACCTTCTGTCATCACTTGCGATTGCTCAACAGGAGCATGTCCATTTGGGACTCAGCTGTACATTACTTTCATGGATCATATGTCCTCTATAATTAAGTAAAAAGTACATCTTTCTGAATATAACTGTCAGCATTACAACATATATTAAGCTTCTGAAAAGTACAACCTTGGTTTTTCAGGAAAATAGTAAAACATCATAAGAAATATGTCTCAGCTAACTAGCACCATGATACAGCTAAATTACAGTTAATTATTGAAACAGAAACCATTAGTTTGTTTTATATTACATCGAGTTATAAAATAGTAACATTAACAGTACTGTGTGTAAGCAGTGTATCTAGCAGTGTAAGTCACCACGGTGAATAAGGTGTGTGAGCTGATAACACTACATACTATCCATTGTAAGTCGTTTTGGAGAAAAGCGTCTGCTAAATAAATAAATGTAAATGTGTAGTAGGTGGTTTTTACTGCTAAATATCCAAATTCAGTACAGTTATACCAATCAGTGTCCGTTGTGGCCCCATAGAGGCTCTGGATTTGGTAAGAAGTCCACTCATTCAAAACGAAAGTGCTTATCAAACAGGACACTATTAATAAGAACATGTTCATTATGTACAAAATCAACCTTGAAAAACCATTATTTGCTCCCAAGCTTATGTAGCGCAAGAGTTATCAGGACTTTAAGCACAGAAGATCTGTAGGATCATAAAATGATCCTGCTCCCCTTATGACCCTTTAAGTCTCTTGGTCTTCAGTGCTGATATTATTACCATTATTATTATTCCATGCCTTTGCTGCATTTTTCCTCCCTCCCAGGGCTGTGAGTAGGAGCTGCGGTAGTGGCGTTGACCAGTGGCCCAGAATTCTTAATTCACCCGTTCCACTAGAACACACAGCCGCGCCATTTCTCACACTCACTGGCATGACCGCAGTGAGTTACACACGCCGGTTGTATTTTGCGCAGAGCCACAAATGGTGAACACGGAAAAAGGCAAAACATCCTCCCTCAACAGCCCTCTGTGCCACATGAAGAAAAATGCCCACAGTTAAGTGCTGACAGCCTGCACAATGCCAGTGCCACTTGCCCGGGGTTTGGGGGAATCCCACAATGCAGTGGGTAATCAAAGCCTGGCAGATGTGGTTTTGGCTCGGCTTGCCACCAGATGCCCGATGACAGCAAAAGTTACGCTGACAGCGAACAGGCAGGGCTTTCGGAGCATTTCGGGAACACCCCATGCACAGGCTGCAGCCGGTTCCGTCTAAGATTTTTCTTGGGAGTTGTGTTGTGGCCCTATGACCTGCTGGGTGATATGAGTGGAAGGGCACAAGAAACAGGGAGAGCAGCATGGGACAAGCAAGAAAATAAGCGACTGTGAGCTTTATACAGGAATCCAGACTATAGCACAGCGAACTACGTTAATACGCTTAATACGCCTTCTCTCCAAAGTAGGACAGAACTGTATTTATATAATGCAGCATGATGGTGCAGTGGGGACCACTGATGCCTCACAGCTCCTGATTTGTGCCTTTGCACGTGTGTTTGAGTTCAGCTGAGTCTGTGTGGAGTTTTCAAAAGGTTTCCTCCTGGTGCTCTGGTTTCCTCCCACAGTTCAAAGACATGCATTTCAGGTGAACTGGGGAATCTAAATTGCCTGCTTCACACCCTGTGTTTTTGTTATAGGTTCCGGATCACGGCAACTCTGCATTGGACAAGCAGTTATTGATAATGAACGAATACATTTATATGTAAGTATGTTTAATTAGGGGGGGCGTGATGGTGCAGCGGGTTGGACCGGGTCCTGCTCTCCGGTGCGTCTGGGGTTTGAGTCCCACTTGGGATTCCTTGTGGCAGACTGGCGTCCTGTCCTGGGTGTGTCCCCTCCCCCTCCAGCCTTACGCCCTGTGTTGCCAGGTTAGGCTCTGGGTCCCTGCGACCCTGTATGGGACAAGCGGTTTCAGACAGTGTGTGTGTGTGTGTGTGTGTGTGTGTGTGTGTGTGTGTGTGTGTGTGTGTGTGTTTAATTAATATTCTCATCAATACTGAAAACAGTGCTGCAATTCAAAACAGAGTAATCAGCATTGTTATAAGAAGTGTACACCACTTCTTCCAATCAGGTAATGATCCTCTCAGGGTTAAATCAGTCTCTTCCTTGGAATACAAGACCCAGTTCATGACACCATCTACATCTGTGTGGGCTGATGGGGTATGAAAGGGACCTTAATGAATAACAAATTCACACCCACTCGTGGCGACAACTTCCGTTCCCGTTTTGCTGGAGGTAAATTCTGCCTGCTAGCTGATGTGGCCGTTCTTTGCATAAAGCCTGTGAGAAACGGGTGGAAAGGCGCTGAAATGTAAGTTGTTATGATGTACAGCAGATGTGTGTGCAGCATCAGCCATTAAAGGATTCTACCCAAAGTGCTCTTTTCCTTTGTATAAATAAAAAATACAAATAAAAATCCATTGCATACTACTGCCTACATTTGAGGCACATTATTACAGTCTAGTATCCAGATGAAGGACTTTCTCACTCAGCATGTAGAAAAGCATAATAATAATAATAATAATAATAATAATAATAATAATGAAACCTAGTGGAATGCTCACCAAAACACCACAATTTGACATGCTCCACATCAAATGATAAAAAATACATTTCTGGTATAGAGGGAAAACAATGCCTTCCCGTAATTCCAATTCCAGTTTCTTCCCATAACACAAAAAGTAGCACCTACAGAACAACCAGGAATCAGTCAGGAAATATCCATTAAAGGGGCAGGTAATTATTATAGGTGCATTATGACATCATGCTAGTTTGTATAACTTAAACTAAAGTGGTATTTTCAGCTTGGCATCTACTACAGGAAGACAAAACGATGACAACCTTGAAAACAAGGGAGGTGCCGGTGGGGGAGGGGGCTTTGCTGGTTTAGTAAGAGACATTGGGATATTTCTGTAGTGTCTTCGAGAAAGGCTCTCACCAACAGATGACTCATAGAAGACTAAGAGAAGCTGTGCAATGACACACGTGAGCAATTTGTTATAACCTGAGATTTCAACCTGATGAAAATGAACTAGTAACCCCTTCCAATCGAGAATATTGGCGTCGATTTATTTTTAGACTCAGGAAAAAGCCCGGACCAAATTAGACACCTAAGGATGTAACGATATACTGTAATATTTTTCCGAATTTTGACAGCAGATCTATAAACACGCTAAATAAACCACAGTAAGTATTAAAAATATCAGCGTTGTTGAAATATAATTCGTGAGGCTCTAATAAATGATATTCAGTAGCGTTGGTTCTTACAGTTACAAAGGAATGTCAGCAAAGTAGAGGTGATCTTTCACCATTTTTTCTTTCTTTTTTTTTTAACTTCTGCTAAAACTGCGCATTCCCCATGGACGATGGCTTGAAGTGTCTGATCAAAGTGTGGGAAACTCTGGATATGAGATCAGTGGAGTTAATGGGATCCGTCACCGTTGTTCCCACATCAGCTCTGCCACATCGCCGACCTTAGGACGACGTGTTGTTCCCGCCCGTTTGCGACTCCTAAAGACAGCTCCTTGACATTTAGGACAAAGCTGTTGCTTGCAAAAGAACAACATTGCATAGAGGGAATACAAATGGAAAGGTGCCCTTTGCAGATGTCTTTCTGCCTCTGGGGGCAACCTGCAGGTGGGTGTATGCGAAGCTTGCTGGTACACCATATGCTTGTAATGAGTGTTGCATTTAAGGAAAAAAAGATGCGCCTGCAAAAGTACGTAGGAAATACACATGAGACGAAGCAGCATGTATCATAAGTTAACGATTAAAGACATGCACTTCTAACACTAAATGATAGGGGCTCCAGTCCCAGGGAGAGATATTGTTATACTCTTCCACAAAGTACTTAATATGAATTGATGCTGGAAAACATTTTATGTGCAAAACGAGTCTGGTAGTGTAGTGCTTAGAGCTGCTGCTGTTGGACCCGAAGGTAGTTGGTTCAAATTTCACCTGCTTCTGTAGTACCCTTGAGAAAGGTACTTATCCTAAATTGCTCCAGTAAAATTACCTGGTTGTACAAATGGGACTAAATGTAAGAAGCTTAATGTTGCTTTGGAGAGTAGGGTCAGATAAATGAATAAATGGACAAACCTGAAAACTGCTTTGAATGATCTATACTGACAGAGGACTCTATGAGCAGCAGCCGACACTCCAACAAGAGCACTGTGCTCTTCCGCCTTTGACTGCTTGGTGGCGCCACTCACAATGGGTCCAACATATAAAGCAATGCGGTGAAATGAACTCTCTTTTTCCCTCCTGTGATTTGAGGCAGCTCTCAAAACTCATCTGTTTTTTACTCATTTCTCTCTGAGTTTATGTGAACTTTACAAGTTAGGCCTTCACCAATTATTATTATTATTATTATTATTATTATTATCATCATCGGGGGGGTGCGGTGGCACAGTGGGTTGGACCACGGTTCTGCTCTCCGGCGGGTCTGGGGTTCAAGTCTCGCTTGGGGTGCCTTGCGATGGACTGGCGTCCCGTCCTGGGTGTGTCCCCTCCCCCTCCGGCCTTACGCCCTGTGTTGCCGGGTAGGCTCCGGTTCCCCGCGACCCTGTATGGGACAAGCGGTTCTGAAAACGTGTGTGTGTGTGTGTGTGTGTGTGTGTGTGTGTGTGTGTGTGTGTGTGTGTGTGTGTGTGTGTGTGTGTGTGTGTGTGTGTGTGTGTGTGTGTGTGTGTGTTCTACTGTGGGTGGCACAGCGAGTAGTGCTGCTGTCTCACAGCGCCTGGGTGGTGCAAGAGGATGTGGGTTCGATCTCCACTCAGTCTGTCTGGGGTTTGCATGTTCTCCCCGTGTCTGCATGGGTTTCTTCCAGGTGCTCTGGTTTCCTCCCACAGTCCAAAGATGTGCTGTTCAGGTCCACACACAATGATGTGAGTGACAGAGAGAGTGTGTTCCACTGATGTATAGATGAGTGACCCATTGTAAGGAGTGTCTCTAGCAGTGTAAGTCACCGTGGTGAATAAGGTGTGTGGGCTCATAATACTACATAGAGTTCGTTGGAAGTTGCTTTAGAGAAAAGTGTCTGATAAAAAAATGTGAATAATTACCTGCACATTTAGTTTACCAGTGTTACTCACGCACACGCAGAATAGAGGCAGTTTAAGGTCACCGGTTTACCTGAAACACACGTCTTCGGTCTGTGGCAGGAAACCCACACATAGATGGGGAGAACATGCGAACTCCATGCAGACTGAGCTGCATTCAAACCGCAGAACAGCGAGGTCTGAAGCACCAGCGCTACCTGTTGAGCCACCATGCCACCCAAATGAGAATGCAGAGAGGAAGCACCTCCTAAAATTCATTAAAATGTTCATTTTCCTCTCACGGATCAGAGAGGTACAGAGAGTGTGTTGCACTGGTGTATGGATGGGTAAGTAGTGTATCTGGCAGTGGAAGTCACCTTCGGTGAGTAAGGTGTGGGCTGATAACACTGTGTAAAGTTTGTTGGGAGTCATTTTTTGAGAAAAGCGTCTGCTCAATGAAGTCATGTGCCGAGCTGGGATCCGATGAGGGCGTTCGATTCTTCCTTCCGCTTTTCAAAAACAAATACAGGCTTGTTTTGAGCCGGTTCTGAGACGTGTATTTTTGGACAACCTGAATGCACAGGGTGTGTGTGCGCGTGTGTGTGCGTGTGTGTGTGTGTGTGCGCAGGAACAGCTGCTGCTGTCAGTATTGTTAGTGGTAGTGATGGCGGTGGTGTGGGGAGGGGGGGGTTTCAGTTTCCAGCCCTCAAATTTGAGGTGAAATGAGTGTTTCCAGGCCCCTTGTTTCCTGAATCCCTGAAAATGCCAAGTACATTAAGGCGCTCTTAAGAAAGTCACAACCGACACATAGGAACACATGCACATATTCTTGGGTTCCAGTTCAAACCCCATTAGCACATAAACCTCATATTTTTTGTGACCGCTGAACGAAATTCGTGTCATTAAATTGGACTTTTAATGTCGAGTACAATTAGAACAGATAATTTATGGAAACGCGCTCTAGATTATAGTTGCGCGTTCGGTCGAGGACAGGAACCTGCCATTGTTGAGAGCTTTAAATAGCTCCCCCTCAAAAGTCTCACGTGAAATTATGGGACTGCAGCACTTGTCATTTTTCAAGCAGGAATTCCCACATCCACCCAGAAAAATTAAAAAGCTCTGAAATAAAATGTCAAGTGCTTTGAGTAAATTCAGTTCCACGCCATTATTATTTTCAGTTTCGCCTTTATTCTGCGGGTTTTTGGACACGGCTGAATGGCACCGGAACGCAATCCCTGAAGCGTTATGCCCCCCCCCCCCTCCCCAGTTACAGGGGTCACGGGAGACGTCACACACTCCAGTGACTATTGTCATCTCAAGGCGGGCGACCGTCAGCGAAGCAGAATGCACGACTCTCAGCCTCAGATCGTCCTCCGGGTGAGTCGTTCTGCAAGCGGAGCAAACAAAACGAGCCGCTTCCGGCGAACCCCTCAAAAGCCGTTCGTTTCTCCGCTGGTGGCGGGGAGTTCGGAGCGGACGGCCGAAGGAGGTCACAAGTGTCGGGACCGCGCGCCGCCGGTCGAAATGGCAGGCTGGCCACCACTGCGGCTCTTGTTTGCTTCCTTCCCATAATTCCCCTTCGCAGCTCTTCTTCCTAGTTGGGTTGATGACTGCCAAGACATCTGCTGGTGCTGGGGGAGCCCACAGTTAGTCCCTCCTACAGAAAGTCTTTGTCTACCATGTGCGGCACCGCACAAACCCGTATCCACAGCTTTACCCTTCCGCAAAGTCACACATTAGAAGGAAGTGACATTATTTTTCATTTTTTTCCGCTGACGCCTTTCTCCGCGCCACATGAAAATGTTAGGTTTGTACATTACGCTACGTACAATGATGTACCCATTTATACAGCCGGGCAATTTTTACAGCATCAGTTACTGAGCAGGAGTGGGAATTGAACCTGGGTCCTTTGAGAGGAAGTGAGCAGCTCTTCTCACTACTCTGCCAGCTGGCCTCCGTGGAGACTGAGGTGCGACAACAAGTACACGCTCTTTATTGATCACTTGCACAAGGTTTTACACTCTTAATATTTTGTCTGTCCCTTGCGTTATTGACCAGGACGGGCTCCGTTTTACCACCAGAGGGAGCTTTTACACCCGCACTGTGAGCGGTGGCCGGAGAGGATCTGCTAGCCTCATCTGCCGGACTGGTGCGGCCTGTCTCTCCTGCCTATGTGTCTTTAATCTTCATTCTGTTGTCATGGCGCCGACACGCTTGCGAAAACTTGTTTAATTAGCACAGAGCAATGGATTAGTAGATAGGAGAAGTCACTGGAAATGACACAAGGCACTTGACTCAAACTGTTCAAAGTGTAAATGGATATTCAGAAATGGTGCTAAGGCGTACAATTAAGTACCACGTTAAGCAAATCGAAGTATTTTCCAGACCAAAACGGCAGCAGGAACCCCGCAGATGGAGCATTAATACAGTTGGTAAGCAACTTGATGAGCAACCGGGTCCAGTTGGCAGGGACAGTTCCCCCAGCTGGTTCCGAAACGGGAGAGCTTTGCCTTGTTCGGGCCTTTTTTCGACACTGCTCCGCTTGCATCGCAGCTCCCGCTCTAGCGCTGACCCAACGACACAATGAGCTGTGAAGGAAAACCTTGGGGACCGCTGCGTCCTTGATGGTGTGTACGTGGTGTCCATGGCAACCGAGGAACGAATTCCCCATTCACGGCCGCGTTCAAAATAAAATCTGCAGCGTGAAGTGCTCCTCTTTGCTGGAAGAACAAGACGGTTTTGTCTGGATGCGCAAAAGGTCCTTCGATTGATCCTTTGTTCAGGGTTTTTTTTTTTTTTTCCTTTTACATGCAGACACTGGCTAGCTGTTGAAAAACACTCACCACTTCGTCACTAATTTGCCTGCCTTAATACGCAGTATCATATCATCTCAACATAACATAGACTTACATGTGTTTATGTTTGCCTTTAAACTGCTCCTGATGTAAAAATACCCCAACAGCTATTAGTCAGTCTGATCCTCACAAGGATGCCTACACTTATTAGACGTCTTAAAAAAGTGTGTATCCTTAAAATCTTACATCGCGACTCAAAGAGAAATTGAGACAGATTTCCAGCATTACGTACAACTTGTATGGACATTCGGTTGATTTCGGGAAGGGGAAAAAGAAAACATCTCCCCTTCGACGTGGTAATTCCAAAAGTGGACACGAGGGTCCGTTGCGGGGCAGAGAGACGCCCGTTGCCATGGCTTACCGAGACGTTGACGGGGGGGACCTGCCCTTGCGATGGGGAGCCTCCGCCGTCCTTCCGCCTCATAGGAGATTTCCCTTAATTAACACAAATTAATACGAGGGCACCAGAGGATTTGTGAACCTGGCAAAGGTTATACAGGGAGCGGAAAACTCTCTCGCAGAGTTCGAAAGGCGCAGCGTATCAGCCGAGGCCTCGGACCGGGACGTGCCGCACATCCCTCGATCATCGTGAGCTCTGGGTAAACTCTCAGGGCGGCCTACGCTCGGTAGCCGGCTGCTGCATTTGCACGGCACATTGCAGTACAAGTGAAGTGCGGCGCGTCCATGCGGTGCTGAGCGCTGACCTGCTCTGTGGAGTGTCAGATTTTCCTCCTGCGAGGAAAGAATGAGTAACCGCTTATAACCTCGCTATATCCTTACTATAGATAGAAAGCAAATCCTATTACAATTATCCCGAAATGTCCTCAGACAGAACGGACAGTCGCAGCGCTCCCCCAGGCCTGCTCACCTCTGGCCCTCGAGACAAAGCGAGACTGTGCAAAGTGCCGTCACGCTAGTCTCCTGTTGGGAGGGGGGGTCGTTTTTCCGCCCTCCAGCCTGGGTGCGGTGCTGCGGCGCCCGGTCGGCCGCACCCGTCACGACCGCCCCGCTTTTCAAGGGACGTCGGAAAGCATCTGAAACCAAGCAGGGAGCCGGGTAGAAGCGCAGGGCGAGGTAAGGGCGCGGGCGAGGCCCCTGCGGCCGAACTGCTCTAGTGGGGCCGTGGGAAGGGTCGAGGATGGATGCTGGGTAGTGACATGCGGAAGGCCGGTGACCAACAGCACCCGCTGGCCCGTGACTAAGGGTAGTCGGGGATTTCACCGATTCCCCAGGACGGGCGAGCATCCGCTGGAGGGAAGGCATAGCTGTTAGTGCTGAATACGCTTCTCGAAAACTGCGAATGTCCTTTTTAACGGCGGTTCTATGCAATTGCTTCTTGAAGAATAAGTCTATTTGCTACCTGAAGTAAAAAGTCTAAGAAGTTCGTTTAGAATGCTAAATAATTCTTTTTAAATTACATATTAATTTTCAGCCTGTGGCGGCCAAGTTTGCATCTGGTCTTGTCTGAAGAGGTATTTTGGCACTAAACAATAATTATAATACAATGTTGCCAAAGATGAGTTCATGGCCTTCAATTTTTTATATCCATACTGACTGAAAATTTGAAAAGAATCCCCAGCATATAAAGCTGGATTAATTTATCGGCATTTATTGATATTATAATTCAGCTACAGGGGAACCTAATAGTCTTGCCCCACTTAACAATTTAACATTTTTCATATTCCTATTAAAAAAACCTGCTTATGTAAAACACCGAATACTGCCTGCCATGAACTGCAGGAGTAGAAGCACCAACAGCAGTCAGCCTTCTTTCTTTCATGCCATTCTTTCATGTAATAATCATGTTTAAGATTTTCTTTTTGGCCATCAGGCTAAAGTGGAAAATATGCTGAAAGCTGTTTTATCAAAATAAATTTTTGACACTTTCTAACAATAAATTCACAGGTGCCAGTCGGAGATGTACCCATCAGATGTCACTTGGTGCGTCACAGTGCGCCACACCACGGTCTTGTGTGCAGCACCCGCGGTGGCGCCCAGGAAGCCCCGTCTGGTCAAACCAGAGTCTCGAAGCTAGAAAAGCAGAGTGGGGCTCACACGGCCTCACATGACCTGTATCTCTACTTTATGTTCACATCCCTCTGTGAGCTATTTTTGTCCGATGGCCTTGACCACCACCTTTCCTAACACAGTCTTCCACTCTCAGGTCACCAACTAATACACAGCAACATGCTAATTCACAAAAAAGTGAATTTGCAATGATTACAAGAGCAATTGAGGAATCACCAACATATTTAAAATGGCTTGTGTTTTTCGAAAAAAAAATCAATTTTGGAAACTGAAAATGAAATTCATTAAGCAAATGCACTGCTCAAAATCTGCTTTTGCTATTTACAGCATAGTTATTTTTATCTGGTATCAGAATATATGTTTGCAACAGTGAGCTATTTACTTACTTAGCAGATGCTTTTCTCCAAAGCAACTTCCAACAAACTCTATGTAGTGTTACCAGCCCACACCTTATTCACTGTGGTGACTTACACTGCTATATACACTACTTACAATGAGTGACTCATCCATACATCAGTGGAACACACACACACTCTCTCTGTCACTCACACACTATGGGTGAACCTGAACAACATGTCTTTGGAGTGTGGGAGGAAACCAGAGCACCCAGAGAAAACCCACACAGACACAGGGAGAACCTGCAAACTCCACACAGACTGAGCGGGCATTGAACCCATGTCCTCTCGCACCATCCAGGCGCTGTGACAGAGCAGCTCTACTCACTGTACCACTCAGACGCCGCAACAACTTCTTCCCTGAAGCAGTTAGACTACTTAACACCCAGCTACCTCCCAAGGCTCAACTGGCTCCATTGACCAATCAACTCAGCACTACACTACTCCACAACTGCCTACAGCTCACAGCCATACCCGCGTCCTATCCTGTGTATTTATTTATTCATTCATTGTCTTGTGCTGTTCTGTCTTGCACCACGGTCTCCGAAGAAATGACATTTCGTTCCACTGTACACAAGCTGTATGTTGGAATGACAATAAAAACTACTTGAACTTGGACTTGAACTTTAAGACCGAATATTAAATGGCAATAGAATATTGACAGAGCTGCCAAACACAGCATTTATTAATGTGTCGATCATGTAGCGTTTACCGTATGGTTCATTAGACACGTATTGTAGCGAGTGGCATCAGCAAGCTTCAGCTACAGATCACCTTACAGGCTTTTTTGGTTTATTTAGTAGTTGAAATTTTACATTTTACAGCCGACATGTCAACGACCTGAAACAGATCTTTACGAAGCTTATGGAAATTCTGCTCTCGGTTCTCAGTGCCGCACGATATTTTTTCACTGGAGAAGCTTCAAGAGTGATAATCTGAAGGTTCTCAGAAGTTCTTATGCACTTGGCATGTTTTATAAAGGCCAACTCACAACGACAAGGCAGCAAAGTTCCTCCCATGCCGCCACCACGGCCCCCACCCTCGCCGCAACAGTACCGGGACGAGAACCCGCTTATGCGACACGAGGGGGATCGGAAAATAGCCCCGGCTCCAGCGCCCGCACGGCGGCGGGATCGTCCGAGGCATGTCCGGATGACAGCGTTGTCAGGAGGTGCTCGTCCCCGCGCGGGCGCGCGAGCCAGCGACGGACGCCGGCCGAGGGGCTGTCCCCGGCGCGTATGCGGGCCGGAGCATTCTCAGGAGGTTAGCGGGGAAAAGCACGAACCGGAGAGCTGGAAAAGGAGCTGTCCCGCAGCAGGTGCCCCCCGAACAGCAGCCGCTTTAACCTTGGCACCCCTATTAGAGTCCGACCCGGCACCTCTGACATTCCCCTCGCGTTTGCGGAATGAAAACAGCTAGATCCGAACAGGCCCCGCACACCCTGCTTCGTCCGGAAGCGGTTTACGAAAAACAGACGTGTTTTTACAAGAACCTTCTGAAACACCTCACCTGAAGAAACAATAAATACAAAGGAAGCAATTTTCTTACACGCGCGTGGCGGCATTGCCGAAGAAATCAGTCCTTTTTTTTGGAAAACTCTAAGAAACGGAAGGCGGCGAAACGTAACGATACGTATACTTTACAGCAGACGCCTCGCCGCTGCAAAATTGTATTTCGCGGAGGAAAAAGGCAGGCGGTTGTTTGGGTAGTTTCCCCCACGCTCTCAGGGGTGACGACGCATACGCAGTGCTACACCTGTGCGCCTGTCAGAACGCTGCTGAGCGCTGCCGTCATTCTAATGTACGCATATGATGCTCAGCTGACAGCTGTAGTATGACAGATATGTTTGGCTGGGCTCACCTAAAGCACAGAGAGGTAGTCCTTTTCCTGGAATATAACTTTAGCCAGGGTTGAACGGGAATAAAACAGCGAACACCTTTGTTTAGTTCACGATTTACATTTACTTACAATGCTAAGGTAACAGTTGTTACAAGCTTACAATTATTCACCCATTTATACAGTTAGGTAATTTTACTGGAGCAATTTTAGGGTAAGTACTTTGCTCAAGGGTACTACGCCCGGAGGTGGGGATCAAACCTGCAACCTTTGGATCCAAAGGCAGCAGCTCTACTCACTACCACTATCCGATGCGGCAGATAACTAAACATTTCTGGTTAGTCGTTAGTCTCCTTATTTAAAGCATATATATTTACAGTACCCTTGTAAGGTGTTGGCAAACAGCTGGTATGACTGAAGCAGGGCTATAATAATAAAGCATGACATCATTACTACCGCGATCAGCTCTCGTTTGGCACCAATCCCCACCCTCCATGCCACATCTGAAGAGGGTTTACTGTTTTAATCAACTCTGCTGAGCCGAAACCTTTTGACATATGCCGTTTCCCCGCAGAGTGTGTATTTTTCATCAGTGTGCCATTTACATATGGAGAAAGAAGCTTTCCTGCCGCCTTTCTTTTCCAGGGAAAGCGCAGTGCTCAGGTATATTTCATGAGGCTGACAGTCAAGTGCGCATGTTTCAAAGGGCAATTCTGCATGTGGAAAAAGAGACAAACAGCATGTGATGGTGGGATCCCCCATAAGTCAGACAGTAAGGTGAACCTCCAGTCACCCCCCCACTGCCACCCACTTCCGAGCCAGATGGCCTTGGATAGTGGCAGGCAACTTGAGCTCGACTCCACTTCTATGCTCTGACCTACCCAATGTAGAGCTCACTTGCGTTCTTTCACATAAGAGTCTGATGCCGTGCTTGTTTGTTGTTTGTTCATCTTTCTCATTCCCTCTGCATTCAGCATCAGCTCACCTTTCCATATGGAAGCCCTCGACTGAGATACTGTAAACGTAGCTGGTGCGTAAAAGGTATTGTGAATTCTGTGATATGACATGCGCTATCTAATTTTATTATAAAGGTGCAAATCATAGTCCTAACAAACATTTGTGAAAGGGCCAAAACACTTCTGACAAGGGCAAACGCCCAAAAGAGAAGGTTCATTTTTGCATATTACCGTTGGTTAAATAAACATCATCTTTAAAAATAGATGTGCAAGGTCACCGTCAGCAGCATTTTTACTGCGACCCAACTGCACCATCACTGCTTCTCTTCCTCATCAGTATAAAAACACCTTAGGGACAGGAGAAGGAGGAAAGCTGCTCGATGTTCCCAATTTAGTATTAGCATTACATTTCCTAAAGGGATCGAAGTAATCCACTACGGGCAGTTGCCATCAGAGACAAAGGTGCCCATCGATTCATGCCTCATAGCGTCTTTCCTTGCCATCCTGCAGTTCTCTTCAACACAATCATGCACCGGGACAATGCTTAAAAAGGCAAACGGGAGAGAGTATAGGACCTAACCTTCCGCAACTGTGCAACTTGGAATAAAAGATATTTTGGTGAGCGTAGGCAGTCAGGGCATACAGCTCCAGAAGGTGATCTTGCCGGATTCCCACACTGAAAAATGTCATTTGTGCTCCGGCCAAGAGATGGAAATAAACTGTTTTTGGGGTGCTGTCAAAAAACCGAAGGGCGTGCGTTCGAAGCCAAACAAGCCGCCCCCTCGCCATCCGGTAAGGTAGGACTCAGACAGCTGTTGCAAAGACAAAATAGTACTGGATCGTGCTCACAACACTGCCAGAAGAGAGCTCCGCGAGCCAAATTCACCAAAAACAGGGCACGCACTACGGAATGGCTACATATTACCACCGACCAGGGGTATCCTGCACACGGTAGCCTGGTAATAGGTATTTCTGTCGCTGTGGTGGGAGGAAACTATGCCCACAAGCTTCTGAGCGCAACATAGGATTGGATTTCAGTAATACAAAGAATTTTATGACTGACAGACAAGGAATCATGGAGACAGAGTAGGGCATACAGAGGATAGAAAGCAAGAGAGAGGTCCAAAGAGATTATGTTGCTGTGCTTATCTTTGGATCTGTACAAATGCAGTTACTTGAGCAGTGACCTGAACGGAGGGAGATTTCCTGTGTCCTGCGACTACGCCAAGTGTGCGCGCACACACACACACACACACACACACACACACACACACACACACACACACAGGAAGCTGCCCAGGAAGCAGAGGAGAACTCATTATGCAGGCGCTTCTGGGATTATGAGCCTTCTCCGACCTGCGTTTAGGAAAAAGCTCTCTGTGATGCGTTTGCATAATGTCAAAGCGTTCCACGCCGCTCCGTCGGCGTCGATTCAAATCGTTCCCGTTGCTTAAGATGTCGTCATTCACCTCATGGAACGTGCCTGCGAGGCATATTTACTAATTGTTTTATTCGAAAGACATTTTAGAGGAATGAATGTTACACTCATTGATTTGCAAATCACTTTTCTAATAAGGACGTGGTGGGAAAACAGCAACTGAGTCACTACTACCGAGAGGCAGCGCCGCGTTATACCGCATTCGCTCGCAAGCGGACGCGAGCAGGGCCGGTTCTTCTTACACAATGTTCCCGTGTGATCGAAAATCAGCGCCGAACATGTAGCGTAACAATTCCGGCTTTCCGCTACACAGTTAAGGCACGAAACATCACATGATTTACAGCGGCGACAGCTGTTAATGAAAGAGGACCAACCCGACAAGACAGTCCTGTAAAGAAGATGTAAGACATACAGGCACCATGGCAAGCAGAGGCACTGATGCAGAACATACACGGTTATCATACACAGGCCAGTCGGGCTCTTCTTTCATTTTTATGAATTAAAATGGTAACACTGAGGCTCACGTTTGTTTACAAGACGTGCAAAAACTTTCCATTTATGAACTCGGAACCAAGTGACAACTCTGCTCTTTCGAGCTCCGCTTCTCGTTTTATTTCGGCATTTAAAAGCATGCTGGTTTAGTGAACATCTTCCTCGGTACGCTCTGTAAAAAACAAGCCTTCATACTTCTTAATTATTTGTAATGCAATGCAATTGAAGCACTCACCTTAAAAGGGCTCAAAGGGCACAAATGAGTTCTGATATATCTTAGTACATCTGCAGCCTTGTAAATATGCAAATATTTTGTATGAATTTAGAGCTGTGTCCAACAAGCAGTCCTCAGCCAGATGTCAAAATTGTCAAGGAACAAAATTTGTGTCCAGGACAAGACTGACTGGGAAGGTTGAAGAGTAAAACTGGAAGTGTTTAAGCACACATTTCATCCTTTAGTGTCTAAAAAAAAAACAGCTCTCAGTTGATTAACTCTTTCGGAGGGAAAAATTTGGATCTTACTGTCTGTGATGCAGCTGTGGAACGACGATAAGTGAAAAGGGCCTCTGGCTGTTGGATCATCCTGAGCAAAACTATTTTTGGACAGGAGTGCCGTTGCACTTGTCCATCACAGCACATGCACAACGTGTACTGAGCGTACAGCGTAAAGAACCTGGAAGGATGACAGTAGCAGGAGGGGACGGGGAACATGAACGGTTGTTGTGGCCAGCCTGTTGTTGCGTGCCTAGCGTGAGGATTCTGCAGTCGACTCGTTTTTGAGGGAAAGTGGGGCGACGGCACCTCTGAGAGCGTACAGAGCAGCGCGGAGGGGAGGTCTGCTCCCGTTACTACGGAGACGACAGATGCCTTGCGCCTCGCGCATCAGCACCACCACCCACAATCACTTGTGGGCGGAGTCTCATACCCTTCCTTAACTCAGGAGGAAATATCCGCCCACACACACACACACACACACACGCACGCACGCACACACACAAAGGCAAAGAGCAAAGGCCATTGTCTGCTTCTGCCAGAGCTCAAATTATGTAATGCATCTGCGATGGGAAGATTGCAGCCTTTCATTTGCCTTGCTGCACTGTTTCCCGGGAAGCCCTAATTAGTGTCAAGAACAAATTTGTTGTTGCTAACGAGCCAGCAAACTGCAGCAGAGAGGCAAAAATAAAATAAAGTTACGGGAAGATATGCACGCTAGGCAGTGGCAAAAGCCGAAAATTCTTATCTTAAATTGAAGACAACTGTAGGGCTTTTTTACCCCAAAACACAGAACGTTTGCAAAGAATTTAAAATTCAAATGCTGCTACTGATTTGTGGGAAGAAATAACAAGCTCCTGAAAATGTAATTCTTCAAAGAGCGCATAGTTGTCATTGCATTTGTGAGATGTAAACAGTTTACAGTATGGGTTTTATTAAATGAGCAATATTAAAATGCTGAGACAACACAAAATGTAAGAAAATGACCTTGCAAAAATACTAACTCTCAAGCATATTATTAACAAAACCAGTGGAGTGTATGTAATTTATGCATTGTAATAACTGAATGAGACTCAGCTGAAATACATCTGGAATGGAAACATGAGATTTTTGTTTACATCATATTATCTGAAGAATTTATCTCTGATCTTCTTACAGGACCAAGTGCCCTGGGTATTAAGTTAACTAATTCCACTTTTGATTACAGTATCAGGCTGTGGTAAACTCTTGTTTATAAAAAAGAAAAAAAAATGTTTTGTACAGTATATTCAAGATTTTTTTCCCCAATCCCTGCTAAGATCTCACAACAAAGCAGAATGAATTCCCCACCCTAATATTTCAGTCAAGTTTACCAAAAGACACTGAAGTGCACAGAGTATATAAATTTCCTTCTCTAAGTTGATCAGCCTCACAACGATCAGCAACTACAGCTCATCTTATATTGATGGCAACGCGCCTTGATGATGTACTGCATTAAAAATGCTGCACGAGGTTCAATTTACATGAGAGTAAATGATCGGAACCAATTTCAAAGCGCCACACACCTTCGGCGATGATGCCGTTCACGTACGTTTAAAGTGCAGACACCTGTCTTCTGAATGCCTTTTATTTTATTGTTGTCAGACCTGAATCCCAATTTTGAGGTCTGAGGGGAAAAAAACTTTTCATGCCCACAATCCTTAGTGTTCTATGCAATGATCTCCAATCATGTTTTGGATGACATATTTAAAGAGTATGGAAACACGGACCATTTCAGCTGACACCGCAAATCAAACCAAAGGATTCTCATTGAGTGATTCAATATAAATTTATAAGTCTTTTAAAAAAGAAACTGGCCTATAGAGAATAAGATTCGTAAGGAACACCAATAAGCAATTACAAGATGACGGAGTGAAGTGACCTAGGTGTGAAATGAAGTATTTCACTCAAAGGTTAATTCTCTGCTGTGCAGTACGAGTGTAAAGTGTGAGTACAACTGGGCAACCTAGGCAATACTTTAATGGGACAAACTGGACAGAATAGCGAAAGCAAAGCAACCCACTACTGTGTCCAACATGTGGAGCCGGGACCAGGCCAGAAGAGCCGGGAAAGGCATGTGGGCTCATTCCCTGCTCAGACTTGTTCACCGCTACCGTACATTTGCAAACGCATTGATAATAAGTGACTGAAAATGCAAAATAACACCAGCGGAGATATGTCCACAGAAAACCTGCTACAACAGAAGTTGCGAAGGGACCCTGCCCAAAGCGGCCTGCTCTGTTCATTTGGAAAGCGTCCTCACGTTCCTCGCTGTTCCACGAATACGTGGACTCCTTCTGGTCCCGTTCGCCTACTCAGGGAGGAAGGGGTTAACGAGTCTTCCTCTTCAGAGCAAAAGCTCCCCTTTCTCCATCAGATTATATGTGAGCAGTGCTCAACTGAAATAGAAACAACCAGTTTTTCAGACCGCGGCGCACGCTGTCGCTGAGTAAAGCGAACACGGAACCATCGTCTTTCTTGGGCAACACCGCGCACGTCAGCTCACCTAGCAAAGCCCGCTGTCCGAAAACACGGCTGTCCATCCGGAAGACAGAGAGCAATGATTCGACGGCGCCCTGAGGCAGATGGGTTTTCACCGCTGTCCCACTCACTGTCCCCAAAATAGATAATCCCACGTCCCGTGCTGTTTTAGGTGGGACTCGCCGCTGCCCAGTGACGTTAGTGAACTGTCAGTGTAAAAGAAAACAATCAATATGTTTACCAGGGTATGCCCACAGACAGATTATTGCTGTCGATTTGTCTCGCGGGTCCGAACCCAATGAGAACAACCTGGTGATGGCGAAAGATACGATGCTGGTGCCTAACGTGGCGGTAGTGGTGGCCGGAGGGGGTTGAGAGGAACCCGCATTTCAGCTATTGCAACTTGTGCCTCGTGGCTGACCCACGCTGCTGCTCCAGGAACATCTGGCTGCGGGACAGTAAAGCCGATTAATTGAAAGACACTGATTCCTTCCCCTTTCGTGGGGCTCTGCTCCCCCGCTGTGCCACTTTGCAGAAAAAAAAACATAAAAAATAGATGAAGGCGAATAGAAGAACAAAGGGCCCAGCGAGGCTGTTTACCAGAGGCGATTCCTGGGCGAGTGGGATTTGTTTGGGGACCCACGCAAGGGTCTGAGATTTACTGCCACATGTTTGGCAGATTGGGTGCAACGCTGAGGCCCAGAGGCGAAAAACAAATTACACAGATCAGGAGTGAGCTTCCCTTGGCGTGTTGGCACTCCTGCGTCTTGTCATTAAAACAAATGAGTTGCTGTAAGAAATTTTGAGTGCACCAAAGTTTATATGGTTCAGAGTGGTGATCTTACACGAGCAAGATAAATGATGTATGAATGTACACACTGGAACATCTGAGCTGTAGTCATACACAGCTGAGTTATCATACTTCTCAGAATTAAAATGGCAATATTTAAACGAGGGAGTATTTCTGCGTAGTTCTGCTGCTCACCGAACCATATGATTTAAAGTTTATTTCATGTTTTAAATGCTGTGGAATTACACAGCAGACTGGGTAAACAGTATGTAAATTTAAACAATACATTATTTCTCAGTCGGGAAGTTTTCCTCTTAAGATAGTAAATAATTCAGTTTTTTGTTACAGCTCACAATGTCCTTTTCTAATTCTGCCGTGAAACTTAAAAAGGCATTTTTGAACAACTAGGCTTCTCTTAGTTGGTTACATTCACGTGTAAACAAACACCCACATCAAGACAGTTGCCAAGCAGGGCAACAAAGTCGATCAGGGCTCGGGAAGCTCCACGTCACGAGATGCAATATTATGGATTTGCAGTTTTAAGAACATGCATTGGGAGGAGGTCACCTTGGCTTTATGGTATTCCCAATGGACAGTGGCCATTAGGTGTAGTCAGGATGATGGTATACCCACCAAGGACAGACCACACTGGCTGCTGTTTAAACGCACATGCCTGTGCCCAACTGGAAGATGATCTCTGATACCTCCTGACCTCCTTCCCAACCATCATGACTGGACTTAATTCTTCATATGGGCAGTAATACCCACTCAATGACCCAAAAGATAATAACGGATCTGTTGAAAAGCAACAGCACCCATGCAACATCATGAATCAGCAAAAGTATGCATTCGTGTGTACAAACTACATTTGGCGCCCCAGCACTACCAGCTACCCCTCAGCAGGCCCACTGGGCACCATGCTGACTTTATGCAGCTCGGTCCTTATTGTGAAAAAGAAAGTGGCGAAAGGTGTTGGGAAAAGACAAGAGTGAAACTGATATGTTTGAGCTTGGGTCACACGAAACGTCAATTCCCCCGGAAGCAGTACCCACCCACAAGAAATTTCACAGGCCAGGGGACAGGAATTTCAAGGGCAGTTTCCAACGAAGGGTTATGTAGGATTACCATGGTACAGGACCATGGACAGCACTGAGAAAACTTGAACCAATTCCATGTTCACTCTACACAGAGCTGCTCTGTAATTCCACTTCTCGAGAAAAATGGAACCGGACTTCAGGTCCTCCTCCTCTAGCTATGGTAGGGATACGTTTTTTCCTCATCTAACTACAATGGTCCTTTCTTTCAGCTACTCTTTGACAGTGGTAAAAAAAAATTCTCATTCTGAAGGCTTCGCTCAACATTCAGTGCTATTACTGCAGCTCGGGGGTGAATAAGTTAGTCAATGCAGTTTGCATATTGCTGTGAATAAAGGTCACAGCCATCAGGCTCTATCTTGCCATCACATAATCAGTATGAGAGAAGAAAACTCTCATTCCTAATCCCCTTAATGTTTTCACTTTATGGTGCGCATTGTAATGTCAGCTATAAACAGTAAACACTTCCTGTCTGCTTCATTTTCTCTTGCACTTCACTATGGATGACGTTGTTCTCCAGCAATTAAATCTCTTATGATAAATGCTCTCCAAATGAACGCTTGTGCTCTATTTATGGGAACCTATCGTCTTCGTAACGAGCCATATATTAATGCCGTGTTACGTACGGTTCAACATTTTTGAAGACTAGCCTCAAAAAACTCCAGTAATCCATCAGTAAGAAGCACTGGGGATTAATAAAATATTAATGTTAAGGAATATGTAACTCGTCCCAGAAAACAAAGAAAGAAAAACAAACAGCAGCAAGAAACATATGTGTTTAACGATGTTGTTTGGGCTGCTTGCGTCCGATGCAGAGCACGAGCTTGCTGACTTGAAAGCTGGGCTCGGGAAGATATATGGCACGATAGCGTAAAGTCATCAAGAAGGAAAATAGCAAAGTAAATCCAACCCACTCAAGAAGCGCGTCCCCTCCCAGCTAGACAACGATGAATGAAACCATATTTGTGGGGCTGGAACACAAACTCACGCACCTCCAAAATAAGGAGGGGGCTACTGGTCCTTCTCAAATCCCATTATTTATTTTTCTTTTTTCATTCAGGCCTGTTACTTGCAGAGAGCTTATTCTTAGAGGTCCAGACAGACTGCCAAGATCAAGGTTACATTTATTTCTGGAAAACACCATTTCGGTGTGGAGAAAGGACAGACTCAGTTTAGAAACATCTTGATCAATATCAGCGGAGTGTATTTATAGAACAGCGATATAGGAGATATTGAATTTTTTTTTTTTTTTTCGGCTGGAAGGGGGTAAAGTGGGATATTCTGAAGAGCAATCGTGAGGTTCTGCTTTGGAGCATCTGCTGACTAAGGGAGACTCAACTTCCAGTCCACGCCACCCACATGGCGACTACCCTGGGGAAAAACGGCCCACAGACAGCATTAGATGTGCAACACATGTTTCTGCTCGCTAAAGAAAGTACTACCATCACATAACTGGGCTCCGTTCAGCATAAGTGGCATGAGTAGCAAATACAGATTAAATGAACTGTACAGCATAAACCACTACATACTGTATAATTACTACTCTGCATTACTATATGTGCTTTGCATGACCCAGAGTTCTTCCTGTCGGTGTTTGTTATTTATTGTCATTTGCTGCATTTGCCAGTTGCATCCTGTAACCGTGTTTTAAATGTGGAGGTAGTATGAAAACATGAAAAATGCCCATTCCCCTACTTTTCTTTTATGGTAACATTGACTTGACTTTGAACCCAAACTCTAAAATAGGATTTGACATTGTGAGAGACCCATCATTGACTGCAACAGAACTTCTAAGCGAAGATAATCCTCCCACCTAAAATGAATCCCCTTACGCCTCGTCAAACGATAAAAAAGGAATGTCCTGGAACCCTAAAGGGAAAGACAAATAGCAAAGTCACTTTATCCAGTGAAGGTACTTTATATGATTTCAGTACACCAGAGCACACTCAATGTAGTAAAAATTCCTTTGGGGGGGTGGGGACGTAATGCGTTTTCCTAGGAAAACAGGGGACAAAAGACCTTCTGGGTACACGTATCCGTGCCCTCTGTAATCCATGTAAAGTGGTGGCATTGCTTTTATGAGGTGGTGTGATCCAGCTGGATTGGAGGAGAAAGCAGACACCCACAAATGCAGTGGGCGGACAGAGATGTTCAGTGTCTAATATAGAACCAACACCGGGGACCGCAGGCTCGGCAAGGACGGCGGTCAGGAGCCAAGTTACCTGCATGTGACGGGGCAGTCTCGAAATAGACACCCAGACTGAGATCTTGCTAATTCACAGTGGCAAGGAGAAAGAGAGCGATAAGTAAGGGAACACACCTGGGGTTTCTGGGGAGGACCGGGCGAGCTGGTAGGGTGCGGCCTCCGCGTAAAGGGGAAGACCTCGTGGGCTACTAGGAAAGAGAGCATAACGACGCCCCCGGTACAACCAGAATCGCCTCAAGAGTCACACTGAGTCTTCCCTGTTGCCATGGAAGCCAGCACCGTGGTAACCGAAAGCCTTATCAATTCAAATATTGAATTTGGTTCAAACGAGCGCCGTCTTTGTGGGGTGCTGTTGTCTGTCAGTGCGATTTTGATGTAAGCACTGTGTGTTTATCAGCCCCCAACATCCTGAACCATCACAACATTTTCCGGAGGCAACAATAGCTGGACGGGAATTTGCTTCGGGTTCCACATGGCAACGCAATTGGCGATGGAGCACTCCTTCATGTTCAAGTGAACAGGGAAATCACTGTAATTATGGAGCTTAGTCAATAACGCGCATCGGCTCCCTGAGCGGGCGTATCGGCCTGGCTTGTGCCTGGTAGTTAAGACGACATGTGTGCCTGTACTGTACGTTCCAAGGCCGATGTTTGGGCAGCTCAGCAACACTGCCAGGTGGGCAGTTTCTTTCCAAACATAGCACACATGCCCATATTAATTCATTACCTCACTGCGCTAATCTTGAACAGCAATCAAGAAAACACAAGCAATAACTGTAAATGTTCAATTGTCAGCAAAAGGAGGATGGGTCTAATCTCGATTTTGACAAAATGCACTTACAGGCTGAAAAATTATTATGACAGCGCGTATTTTTTAATGGAAATGAAGGTGCTTCCTAAAGCTGCTGCACATTTTTGTAGAATATGGAGCTCAGTGGCACGGGCCTTGCTGGTGTCATCCTTCTGTGCTTTACCCGTCCCGTCACAATCACCCTGTTCGATTCCTTCTCTCGAAGATCAACATCATCAACAGAATGCGTCAAGCATCAAGAAACTTTGCTCTTAGGCCTTGTTCGTGGAGCTCCTTCAAAGGGGTGAAACCCACCCCTCAGTTTGCGAGCTTGGTGGAGAGAGAGGTGGGCCACAGGAACACACCCTCCAGCACGGACAGCTCAGCAGGTTACACTTGAAGGCCTGTGTGGTGATTCATCTGTTTTCCCACAGTCCCAATCCTCTGCCTACACACACACACACACACACACACACACACACACACACACACACACACATACCTCTGAGAGTGCTGGAGGTGAGAGCAATCATCTTAATGAGCAGTCTGTGTGTCTTCGGTCTCGCTGAGACCGCGAGGGGAATGTCCCGGTGGGAAGGGTGGGGGCCAGCCATCGCCATGGCGCCCGTTTACTCCCTTCGCACAATGCAGCCACTCTCACGCTCTTCACTTTATCTGCCAGCAACTGAGCCTTGCATTGCAGAGGACATGGAAAACAAAGTCTCACACGAATCAAGATTGGACGTCGAGGCTTCTCCTGGTCTAATAGTAGTTAAGGAATGAACATTATTACATCCCCATAAAGAGGGACCTTTGAAATGTTTGTAGATGCTGTAGCTGTAAAGAAACGCGTCACTACTAGCACAAGCAATGTCTTAACACTATTGTGCTACAAAAATCACTACTGATTTCAGGGCATTGCTTATATAATGAGCATCAGTAATAACAAGTGATACTATAAGAGCTGGTAGCACAGTAGTTTGAGCCATAGTCTAGCAACTGAAGCACTTTGGTTCCAATTCCACCTCCAGCTGTAGTACACTTGATCAGGGTTCTCACCCAGGTATAAATTACTCGATGGTGTAAATGGGTAAATAATAATACATAGCATAGTTACCAACCTGATAGTGTAAATTGCTTTGGAGAAGTGTTAGCTAAATGAATAAATAATAAAAGTAAATTCCCTGATACTGTCAACCTTTCCAAAAGTGTAGAATTTCAGTATGTCATTATTTTTATGACCTATAATACAAATACAGTCATAGACAGATGTTGGTTTTAAAGCCCCATCCTACAACAACATAGTGTATGAGTTTGGAACATTATATTTTCCCTGAAATTTCCCTCAATCATTTTCCGTTTACACTGCAAGAAATACACAGTTGCAATCAGAATTAATTTACAGCTCCACCTCCTTCTTTTCCATTCACTGCAGTCAACAAATGTGAAGAAAGAAGCAGAATGTACAACTTTGCTGGGATGTACCATCAGAATTGCATGTGCAGCGCTTTGAGGAAGAGAATAAATGAAAGACCATCAATCAGAAGCGGAGAGTCAGTACTTGGCTGCTGCAAGAAGCATTTCTGCTCATTGCTCAAGCACTACCTCACCTCTGAATACATACTAATCCTGCGACCTGACACTTTGAGGTACATACTCCAGCCAGAATTCACAGAGCTGACCTTGCCCTGGGAGATGCAACAATTCCCTATAAATTGAGCAACCCCAAGGGGTTCATCAGCGTGACACCGAAACTCACGGGACACGTCGCCGAAAGGGCCGTGTCGCGCACAGGTGCTGCAAAGGGGCCGCTGAGCGAACTGGAAACACTCCAGCTGATGACCGCAGTGCTGGACATAAACGCCCTCGTTTAAGAGCAATCTTATTCTCGGTTTTCTCATGACACAGACATGGTTGGAAGACCTAGCGAAGCAGAAACAAAACCTCGGGATGAGAGGAGCAAGCCCTTCGCGCCCTTCATTTCCCCATCTCTGGGTTCAGATCCAGCGCGGGCTGCCGACGGGATGACTCCGGTGGTCTTTATGCAAGCCTTGTGTTGTCAGGAGCCAGCAAAATAAAATCAATACTCATTTGCAAGTGTAACAGGGCTGGCTGGAGGCGGTTATGTAAGCACAAGGGTTTCAGTTTTGTTTGGACGGCAGAGTATTCTTTCAGGCTGCTAAACAAACGGAGAGGAAGGCTAATATATTAAACTAAAAAAAACCTACCACAACACACACCCAGAATGTAAATTGACACCGCTCTCCAATGCCGCATTCACCCGAACCTAAGGGCTTTGGGAAAAAAAAAAAAATGCGGGAACACTGCAATAGGGTCAACATTTACAACATGTATTTAATTAAAAATTAGCAGAAAGAAAAGCTTTTCTCATTAGGACAACGATATCAGCATTCAGAAGGAAACCACTGCAGACTTCTGTTATCGTGATGAGGAAAGGTAATCCGACAAGAGGAGATCACACTAAGATGTACAAAGGGAGTCGAGAAGCACTGGACAATGTCTGTGTGAGATTACACTCTATCAAGAGGAATCGTACTGGCCTCACTGTCTTTAGCATAAAAAATTAAAAGGAAGATATTAGCTGCAAATAAATTAGGCAAATCAGGACAAATAAAACCGAACGAAGTAACAATTACATGCATAATTTTAACAGATCGGAGTGACATTTAACGTTGAGTACGCCTTGCTGTACACAGTGATCTGGATCGAATTGCCATGAAAGATTGTGAAAAAGGGATGTTCACTTGTTAGTGGGAGGATGTACACACTGATTACTATACTGGAACTCTGAAACTCCTGGGAGAAACAAGAAAGGATTAGTATGTACATCACCCAGACTGGGATGATTAGAGATGCTGTACAAGCCTTTAAGATGTTTCAATCAAATTTATATTGACCCCTTGTTTCCTATATTCGTAACACTTGTAAAAAATGGTGGCCACTTAAAATGATACCCGGCATATTCTGTATTTTCCTATAGTAAACACTTTTTGAAATTTGAGAATGTTTACCACAACCCATGTACTTTATTTCATTCATTTAAATCAGTTACATACCTAAATATTATTTCAAATGTAGTTTCACATACTAAGATTTCAGCATGACTTCACACTGCACTTCTCTTCTGAGATCACATATTATTAAAAACAATCAGTTTCTTAAATAAATAATATAATAATAATATATTCAGACTACGTAAAATACATTTTTGAATGGGCTGACAGTACCTTTAGTGTATTACTATTTTTTTTTAAAATGATTTTTCTTTTTTTGCAGCTTTTAATACTTTGGAAATGAGAAAGAAAAACATGTATTTCTATGAAAACACTTAAAGCTTTAAGAAGCTTACAGTTTTGTTTCATTGCCTACGTGCTACATCTCTCCACCCTAGAATGGTGACATTTTTATTCAAGCCACCAGTGAACATCTGCCCACACCGAGACTCGCGTTCAGGCAGGGTCTTGTGTGCGCTCAGACACACACACGCACGCACACACACACACACACACACAACCTATTATCATTCACAAGATTTACTCAGTGACGGGGGAAAGCCTTTCATCGAGCAGTTGAGGAAACCCTGCGAAGGTGTCTCCCCGCTTCATGGTTCCATTAAATGAGATTTGGCTGTTTCCACCTGTTCTGGACGTAGCATAAACAGAAATGTGACCGTGCAACACGTGTGCGAGCTGTGGGTCCGGCCTCTAGTCACAAATCAATTGCCCATGAGGCTATTTTCTGTAATCTCCTTTGGTGTTTCCCTGGAAAAAAAACGCCTCCCTGCCAAAGATGTATTATGGCATGGAGCGTATCTATGGATATGTATGCATGGCAACAGTTGCCTGGAGCTACAGCGGCTAAGAATAACACAGTGTGGAGCAGAGGCCCAAAAAATCATTCATAAGAATCATTTCAACGTAGTTAATAACTTCTGTCTAATAGGTCAGGCCCTCTATATCCTCCTTTTGCGAACATTTTGCTCATGTTATGGAACAATTCCTAAAAATAATGGAATACTCACGATTCCGAAACTTTTGCATATCGTTACGCAGTTATGCATACAGAGTGTAATATTTCCGTACATTTCAGTCACCATGAAAGCAACAGAATCTGTTCGCTTTTACCCATGAAATGACACAAACCTTGTAAAGGAAACATTTGTTGTGTGTGTCCTGTGTCCCCTGCTTGCATAAGGCCGTCCCTTGGAGAGATCGCCCAAGCCCATCGCTCTACTGTGTGGTCGCTAAGTACTAATTTAGCATCTGACCAACTGTTGTTTTTTTCCTTCTGTTCTAAAAATGGTCTTTTGGCCATCCTGCTAAAGATCTGTCTATACCGATTGCAAACATATAATTCGTTGTCGGCGCTGGATATTTCTGTCAAGTGTCCTTTACAGGGATATCTATCTAATTATTCCATTTTGGATGTAAAATTTGGTAATGGTCTGCAGTGACAGAAACGGCAGCCTCACAGATACATCTACATCCGAAACGTCACCGGAGCATGTGGGCATAAAATACACTGGGATTTCGTAGTCAAGACACGGTCGTTGACAAATCTGCAGGGAAGATTCCATTTGAAAGGCACTGATTTGTTCGGTGTCTCGCTGAGACTTGGTGCCACAGTGGTCATAAAAATGAAACCATCTGTCCGACCGCTTTTCCCGGGTCTACCGATGGAAGCCTGATTGCAGCTGATTGCGGGATTTACAGGAAAAAACACTAACTAATCACTGACAGGCTGCCACTGAGAAACTGACAGTTTTCCAGCTGAGCATGTGTACATATTAATCTTTTAAACCAGTGACAGATTAATGTAAACAGCTGTATGTTAACTCCAAAAAACAAAACTGGTTGGAAAAAAATTAAAAAAAAAAAAAAAAAAACACGGTATGTGGGATTATGAATATGAAAGAAATGGGAAAGATGAAATGCAGGGATTAAAGACTACGGAATTTTTGTTACATATTCTACAATCACAGAGCTCCCAGGGACAGTGCTTCTCCTGTTATTTATAATTACATTTTCATTTATATGTGATAACTACCTTACTGCATTCTGGACACAATTATGACTAAAAAACCTCTAGCTATAGCAAAGCATCTGCAAGAAATACCACTTTTTAAACTAATATATGAATTACACACACATTGTCTGAACCGCTTGTCCCATATGGGGTTGCAGGGAGCCAAAGCCTAAGCTGGCAACACAGGGCATAAGGCTGGAGGGAGAGGGGGCGCACCCAGGAGGGGACGCCAGTCCACCGAAGGGCAACCCAAGCGGGACTTGAACCCCAGACCCACCGGAAAGCAGGATGTGGTTCAACCCATTGCAACACCACATCCCCCTCTATAAGCTACATATCAAAAAACCTGGATCTCTTAGGAGCAGGAGAAGGACAAGGGCTTAATGTATTGTTTTACAAACTGGAAAAAAAGCTGTGTTTGCTGCTGGGTGGTTTCAACCCTAAGACTCAGTCAATATTCAGTCTTGTCATGTTTTTTCCAAGAGCAGAGCTCCTTTTCACTTCACAAGCCCGTTCGCACAAGCCGGCCCAGCACCTCTACATCCTGTCCTATCTTGCTGCAAAATAAAGGCGATTGAGGCACACTTTTGCCTTCAGGGGCCCCTTCGTTCCAGTTGGTAGGGGCCCCATGAGGCCCCAGAGTGTATTTCACCCGAATGGGCGGAGCGTGACCGATGGAGGCCAGTTCGTTCAGCTCTGTGACCTTGACACTCTTTCACATTCCCATGGGGCTACAGGAGGGCCTGCGAAGTTGAGGACTGGTGCAGATCTGTGTAAAATGGAGCTTAGGGAGGCCACGATAGTCTCAAAGAAAGCATCACGCACAGGGTTCCGCTAGGATTTATTTTCCTTGGACGCCAATGTTTATTGCCTTAATTGAATGAATTTCTCGAAGCAGTAAATCCATGGAAAGAAAAATCAAAAATAATTACCCAGAATGAATCTCCTGTGAGCTTTTTGAGCTCTTCTTGCAAATGCTGCTACGCCGAGAACCTGATGATGGTTACAAGCTGCAGGTGCACGGATCGGATGTTTGTAAGAATCCCGCTTGCTGAAAGCCGTACACGATCCTGGATGAAAAAGCCACTGACATTTTGATTGAAGCGCCACTAGGGAGATGATTTTTGATGCTTCACGCTTGGCCGCCTGTGCCACTGTGTTGGGAGCTGATCAAAACGCTCGCCCAGCCAGCGGTTATTACATCAGGCCCGGAGCGTTGAGAGAAGAGTGACAGCACACTCCTACCTCTTCCCTGTATCGGCACACAACTCAGACATGGAGCAAAGCCCTGCCTGGCAGATTTTTTTTATATCCTCATATCTCAACACTTAGACAGCAAGATCCTTCAAAGGTATTACTACGACACAGAGAAAACAATTAGCATGCATGCGCAATACACCTGATTCTGACAGCTGTGGTTCGTGGCCTTTCAGGCCCCCGAAGTGCCAAGAATGAACTCACTGGGGCTGAAATACCCCCCCATGCTATTGCACGTCCAAAAGAAATTCATGAAGCCAGGAATTTGAGCGCGTTCGTACTCCGAGATCACGCCTGAACCCCACCACACGGCTTACGCCATCCCACAGTCTTAGGTGTCATGAGGAGCTTTTTTGTGGTGCTGGAGGGCAGTCAGGGTATTCACCGCGGTACACCCACATCCCACACCCCCGTCTCAAGAGCCGGTCCACATCAGAGCCAAAAAAAAACAAGACTTCCATCTGCAGAACTGCCTTAAGACACCCAAAAACACAAAACGGTAATGCACGAGCACATGTCTATGTGCATTTATGCAACGTGCCAGTCAAAAATCTAAGTACGCTTGATGGTTTCTGTTCGAAAGATATGCGGTGAATGAGTTTAGTCGGGAAACCAGCCGACTCGTCTTCCAGCTCTTCTGCACCAGGTCACAGATGTGCAGGACACTTGTGTGTTGCTTTTACTTTTGCACTTCTGTGCAGTTTGCCCCACACTTCTCACCGGTACTGTAGGTGAACTGATTTTAATTCCTCTGCAACGTCACCCGGAAAAAGAACTGCACATTACACTATATGCGGTTGGTATGAGAAATCTTTCAGATGACATACAGTTACACTGATTGAATTTTCGTGCTGATTTTCACCGCTTCTCTTGGTGAGCAAGAGTCATATTTTTGTGGTTTGCAGTGTTAATGGGACTGTTTTATGCAAATTAACTGAGCTGTTTTATGAAGAATTAGCACAACAGTGTTTAATCTCTTGCCTCTTTCCTGTGGTACAGTACTGTATCCTACTGAAAAGAAGGAACAAATCCCAGTCTCTCCAGCATACCAGCAAATACAATCTCTCAATTCACACACACACACACATTTTCAGAACCGCTCATCCCATACGGGGTTGCAGGGAACCGGAGCCTACCCGGTAACACAGGGCGTAAGGCCGGAGGGAGAGGGGACACACCCAGGACGGGACGCCAGTCCGTCGCAAGGTACCCCAAGCAGGACTCGAACCCCAGACCCACTGGAAAGCAGGACCGTGGTCCAACCCACTGCGCCACCGCACCCCCAATCTCTCAATTCCTTACCGGATATTAAAATCAATAGTTGTTACTGCTGCTTAAACGTATGTGAACCCTATAGAGATGGGCATCATTCTTGTATAAAATATTAAAATCAACTTATAAAATCTACATGTTAAATCCTAAAATAAATTTACCTACTTGGTTTAACCAATACAACTTGGGGTTCACTTATTTTTGCACCTGCACTACCGTGTTTCAACTACACGTGTGATTTTCTCTAAAGCAACATATGGAATTGGTCATTACACATTTATCATCGTATGTCACATGACAAACACTGCTACTCATTAAATAACCATTTCGGGGTAAAACTACGGGACGCAAGGGGTTCACGTACTTTCAAGCAGCTCTGTACAATAAAGCAGACGTGTGTACCAGTAACAGATGGGGGATATGCGGTGTTGACATTTTGGTCACACACCACACAATGGAATCCTCTTTGCTGCCCTTGAGACCGACATCGCTTCGCCGTATCAAATCCAATGAGGAGCGTGATCTATCAGCAGGTCTGTACACCCCGATAAGAGGCATTATGGTACATCTCCATGGTAACTGGTCTGATCAACTTTTCTGTGTTTCCACGGTGTGGTCATAGCCCCCGCTGCCTGGAGCCGCGCACAAATATCACATTACACAAATCGCTCGGAGCTAATGAGTACTTGGGCTTACATTCTCAAACACTATTAATGTAATCGCATTACGGAAGCCTTTTCGTTCTGCAGAAACCCCTAATTGTTGATGAATACAGTGCGGAAACGGGGAGCCCTCAATGTGTCCACAGAGAGCAGTCGTCGCTATGGCGCCGTGCTTGAGGGCGTTAAGAGGGGCCGCCGTTTCCGCGATCGTAGACGCGCCGAAGGTGGAACTGCGCCGCAACCGACACTTGAGTTTCTGCGTTCCTGACAGGTTCCTGTCTCTTTCGGGCGCCGAAAACGGAGCCTCCGGTGCTCGGCCGAGCGTGGCTCATCTTGCGCCACGCGCTTCGCTCCCGCGGCTCGTCAACGGATCGGAGGATCCCTACAACACCCTTCAAGGAGAAGTTATCTAATGTACCTTTCACTCCTTACACTGCTTGGCTAAACTCTTCCCCAGCTTTCAGCATGAACTTGCTTTAAACACTGGATACAACCAGGTCCGTGACCTTACATAAAAGCAATTAGTGATTTCTAATATTTCCCTGTAAATGCATCACTTGCTTTAACGCCTTTGTGTCACGTCCTGCACCAGCAAGCTCAGCAAGCTCCCCGTCACAGAGCAAAACCACTGATTTGGAATTAAACTATTTAACATTAAAGGGGGAAAGGGTCAGACAGCATTAATTTTCACGATGTAATACAGTAAGTCCTGTGACCACATTGCTGGAAAGCGGTGGTGCGGTTTCAGGGTAAACATAAAGTGAAATTTTAGATAATCCCCAATGGAACACAAGATTATAGCTTAAGAACCAAAGAGCTGGGGCCTTAATTCTTTTTGTAAAGGAAATTGAAGCCTTTTCCATGCCTCCTTCCTGTTTTTTCCCCTCATTAAGGCCCACGTTTGCTAGGCACAGGCACAGGCACAAATTGCATTTCAGAAACATCAACGGCATCTCCGTACCCCCGTTCGGGCCCTGTGCTTTGTGCTGCCCGGGTGCTTCTTCTGCCTCCCGCGGGAGTGTGTGTTTCCCAGCTGTAGAGCACGCGCTCGGATCATTCTGTTCAGGTTCCAGACGGTGCGGCGGCACGCCACGGCCAACAGGCAGCGCCGTCAGCCCAATCGGCACGCAAATCCACCCGTTCCTTCCTCCCTTTACAGATAATACACTCAACACACAAGACTCGAGGCAGGACTTCTAAAGCTGGTGTAATTTATTGAACTCCCCCCCACCCATCATCCAGGGTAAAATCAAAGAGAAGGACACTGTACATGTAATGATGTCATGAATTATGGATGCATTCCAGCAGTCTAACTAATGGCAGAGGTGTAGAGGGTGGCGCAGTACCTGATTAATATGATTTCGGTGCCAGGCCTTTTTGGGCTTTGAGGAAATGGCTCCTCTCCTCTGAGTACAAGTTATGAACTTACGTCCCTTCACAGCCCTTCTCCCAGGCAAAGACAGAAGTGGATGTGAACAAACATGTGACCGTCCACCAACCGTCCACAGGAGGAAGCCACTGACCAGTGACCAAGACGATGCCGGTCCGGATCCCTGGAGCGCCGCTTCTACTGAAACCTTTTTTTGAGGAACCGAACCTGGATGAAATGTCCAGTTCTATATACGGGCTCAAGTGTGAGTCATGGATGTAGGAAATGTGCGAAGATCCACGGTGGCACCGCTGGTGTCACGCAGCGCAGGGGAGCTGGGAGCTCACGTTCCAGCACCGCAAGTCAAAACCGCAGCAAGTGAAAAGCACCTCTCTAAATGAGCCCAAACAAGCCCGGCTCCACCCTAGGGGGTCTGGTTAGGGTTAGGATTAACGCCTCTAAACACGGTCACACGCCTCCAAGCCTTTAACATCAAATGACTGCGGCGCCCCACGTGGCTGTGCTCTGGGGAAAGTCAGAAATACACTGTTGTGATTATCAACATGACCAAATTTACAGGGACAACGCACATGGCCAGTGTTCTTACACAGCTCTCATACTCACTTAAAAGTGTGGTGACTCCACTGTCAAATCATCGATGGCTTGCTGAACATAAAATGTAATAGGAAATACATTTGAGACTGAAAGATTTCGACAAAAGCTGCAGCTTTTACCGAGAGGGCATGTAAAACATGAAATGCCGTGAGGAGCTACATGGCTGTTTTGCTTCTGTTCTATAGTAATTTAAATAAAATAAAATATTTTCATTTAATAGTAAAATTAATAGGGGCACCTGGTATCGTAGTGGTTACAGCTGCTGCATTTGATCCCAAAGGTCGCACGTTCGAGTCTCACCTCCAACTGAAATACCCTTGAGCAAGGTACTTTCCCTAGAAAAATTGCTCTAGTAAAAATCACCGCATTGTATCGATGGGTAACTAACTGTAAGTACCGTAACAGTGTCAGTTGCTTCGGAAAAAAAACGGTCAGCTAAATGAAGTCCTTTCATATGTATTTCATGTCAGCTGAGAAAACACCTTAAAAAAATGATATCGCTATTAATATAGCAATATTAACAATACACATAAATATTGAAACGACTTCTGGAATTATTGTCTGTAACACTTAATGCTTTATGCCTCACTTTCTTTTCTGATTTAAGAGCACATTGTTGCATGACTGGAATCAAAACATTAAATTTGCTAGCTTTGATTTACAGGACGAATTGGCTTTGCGGCACTTGTTGTGGTGCACCGCATGGACGTGTCATGGACGAGGGCAGGAGACCGAGGAGTCGGTGTGGACCCAGTCGTGGGCTCGTTTATTGTGGGAACAAAACAAGAAGTAAACAAGGATCACGGTCGGGGACAGTTGTGGGTCGTTTAAGGCTCGGACGTTGTTCTTGGGACGAGACAGAAATCCGAGTCGATCAGGCGAAGAGGGAGATCTGGAAGCGGGAAGGCAGCAAACGGAACGAAAGGCAAGGGACGAAGAGGGACTGGATGGACGAGGAGGTAAGCAGGGTTCTATTGCTACCGCAAGACAAGCGGGTTTACTCAATGAGGTTCCGCAACCAGGTGAGCCGGCATGGATTCTTTTATACCCTGCTGCTCTGATTCAGGGCAGGTGTGGTTGTTTGCCGCAACAGCACGGGCGTGACAGCATGCAGATATGTACAGAGTGTATACGGCACGGTAAAACACCCTCGGCTGCCGCACAGTCCCTCGAGAGCTGTGTGGGACAGCTGAAGCGGCGCTCGTAGTTTATGGTGTTGAGGATTCATTTTTCAAATGGAGGAACAACAGACAATACGCTGTTGCGAGTTTTTCCCTGGAAATGAAGACGCAAGACACCCTTGCCCTTCAGTTCTTATCTAAAAGCACTCATCATGGAATCTAAAGCACCACTTCTATATAATACATATAATAAATCAAGTGCCTTTGATTGGCTTCGGTCTACGAGACATTTATATTACACGATGTTTCCTCGAGATTTACTGCTAAGGGTCTGTAAAGTCATCTCGTCCGTTGACAAGCATAAATCGGGCACTTTGGTGTGAATTTTGTCGTTTCTGTGCTGAAAGAAAAGAGCATCTCCATTGCTCTAACGGGATCCACCTCCATTAAGTGCAAAAAGGTTGAAGGGTGAAAACCCAAAGGAGCCCCCGTAGCCTCATACCATGAGCAGGCCACGTTTCAGAACGTGCAAACCGAAGGAAGAACAGCAGAGCGCAGACCCCGCATCCAGCGCCCGCAGAAAACCGCTGGGACACAGCCCTGAGTAAACCGTGAGAACAAAAACTGCGTGACACGCCACCAGGTCTCTTCCGCACTCACCCTTCGGTTTAGTGGGTGAAGAACCGAGAAGCAGCGTTCCCGGTGAGCGGAAGCTCCGCTAGGGCCGCCCTGAGTACTTCACTCTCAACATGATCTAACAGTTGCATCACATTTATTCATTTTGCTGACGCTTCCCTCCAAAACAACTTCCAACATTAAGCGACTTACAGCATTTATTTACCCATGTATACAGATGGGTAATTTTACCGGAGCAATTTAGGGTAAATACCTTGCTCAAGGGTACTACACCCGGAAATGGGATTCAAACTCAAGACCATGAGGTATAAAGGCAGCACCTCTAACCAGTACACCACCATCTGTCATGAGCAGCTTCAGATATGCCAGGCTGCGGCTTATGTTCTCCCACAATCATTGGCATAAATCAGGGCGCCTCTGGGCTTTATATGCAAGCTGTCGAAGCAGGGGGTGTGTAACTCACACAAGACACAGGTGTCTGTGTCAGGGCCTGTGGAGAAGAGTGATATACTGAGAGGGAGGGGCCGGCAAGGGACGGAGGCAGTGCGACACGTGCGCTTGGCTGGAACGTCCATTAATCACACATGGGCCTTCATGCCTCCCTCGACAGGTGAAACGTGAAAAACAATTGTTCCTGGGTAGGAAAGAAAACAGGTCAGCACAAGGCATGTTCTACTTCTCCTGCAAGGACTTTGAACTGGAGATGGAGGACATGGCTGTATTAGAAGGTAGTCACAAGAGCATTCTGTACCGCTTGCGCTCCATCCCTGCTGCACATCTCAGACTAAACCGCACCCATCTTCAACAGTCTGGCATAAGGTGCTCTTTCCAAAGAAAAAACAGCGACGTTATTAAAAGATCCCTCCAACCCTCCGTTATCAATAACTTCTTGAACAATAGAGCGTTGCAGTGGTCCAGATCTTGGGCGCATGAGGCAGGGTACACCATGGATGGAATACCACTCGGTCGCAAGGCGAACACACACACAAACATACATACCCTAAAGGCAATTTAGAGTCACCAGGTCACCTGAAACACAAGTCTTTTGACTGTGGCAGCAAACCAGAGCACCGGGAGGAAACCGACGTGTTCACGGAAATAACATGCAAATCCTCAGAGACTGAGCCGGATTCTGTGCCCATCCGTAGTAATTATTTTCAGATCCCATGCAATATTATTGAGGAAAAAAAACCAACAATAATTCGGCATTGGGCAGGGCGCCATGTCCACTTTTGAACCCTTCACAGAACTCCATCAATTGTCATGCCATCCTGGTCAAACCGAACTGCAAGAGGAGCCTTAGAGAGCCCTACCATTCTCTGACTCCTTTTCACCCATCAGGCTTCCCCAAGTCAACTCTTTTCTGCTTGCATTTCCTACTGTGTAACTTCTGGTGGGAGCTTTAATTCAATCGTCGCTTTGGGCCGTGACTGCTGGCGGCGAGTGCCCTCCTCCACCCAGTGACACTCACCTCACTTACAGAGACTTTCGCAGCTGTCTCCCAGTACCGTAGGAAGGGCAATGACAATGTGGACGAAAGGTCTTCGCCGTCACCGGAGCCAAGCTATTACCGTGACATACAGTGGAAGACAGAGCCAGCTCCGGCTTTGAGGGGAAATGTCAAGGCCGCGCGAAACCCAAACTTTGTGATGAAGTGGGATGCAGCCAGAGATGGGGGTGCGGGGACATTCATCTGAAGTCAGGTCATAGCAACAGAAAGATGTACTTGTCTCTGCGGAGAAAGCGAGAGAGAGGACAGTCTCCCAGCAGTACTTCCACCGCAAGGTTCCGGCAAAGCGCCCGAGCGACGGAGCGCCGTGAAGCGGACGCAAACACACCACCACGCTGCCATCCTGTTATTGAGAATTCATTCTTTTACCCAAAGCAACTTGAAATCATTTATCCATTTGTACAGCAGATTGTTCTTACAGGACCAACTTCAGGTAAGAACCTTGGTCAGGAGTACTGGAGCCCTGGCAGGGTTTGAACCAGCAACCAGGCAGCGCGTCAACGGCCATAACTCTTAATCTACCTGCTGTCTTTGTTCAAATGAGCTGCGGTCCCACCCACAGCTCCGGCACATCTTCACCACCAGGTCTGAAGGGCACTACGGTGATTAAGGCCGCAGAGCTGTGACCTAAAGGCACGTAATGCCAGGTGGGGTCCTGCCGCTGCACCCTCGAGAATGGTGCTCCATTAAACCGCCCAGCTGCACAAATGGGTAAAACTGTCAATCGCGCTCTCTCCGTTTGTGCGCTCAATTAATCCCCAATTAAAATGGATCAAACGGCATCCAAGGTAAATGTCACTGTGGCCGAACTGCAACCTTGAGAGGGCCCACCCGATGACCGAACATTTGCCGCACTAATCAAAGGATTCTACGCTTCACGTGTCCCGCTGCCCACCTGGTGCCACAGCACGTTGGCAAAGTAAACTTCAGAGCAGGGCAGGAGTTCAGTCCCAACAATCACCAGCACTGAAGAGTTTCTTTTGCCTGCGACAGCACACAGATCCTGGAACATCTCCCTGAAGTGAGTCACCAAAAATCACGAAGGGGGAAAAAAAAATGTGCACCACCAACGTAATAGTGCGGTTTTGTTAAAGGAGACGCTGTGATCTGGCAAATTATAGTCTCGCTACTTGGGAATCTGGGTGTCAAGCTGCAGTTAACTGGCGACTGAGATGGTGCAGCATGCCGTGCCCACGTGGGAAATGTCTAATTCCTCGTGGCAATACACCTCAGGCTTGGGAACCCGAAACACCTGCACAGCGCACTCCTCGAAAACCGGAAGGTGCGCTGAAATAACACTGAATTCTACCTAAAGCTATAACTATCAGTACAGCAACCACCATCACCACGGTCATCATAACCGTCACCATCATTACCATGTCATTCGTTACAATTAAGGTTAACGTCCAAAAGGTGCCCTGTGTCTGCTTCTTATATCAGCCCTGCGTCCTGGACATACGGTCTGTGCTCGTTCGCCACACGGCCAACATGCTGGAGAGAGGAGTTTACCATGAATTTATTAACATTCCCCATCTTAGTGTGGTGTGAATGTGGTAAAAACAAAGGTTAAATCACTTGCGAGAGCCTGTTTTACAACGTTTTACAACTCCCTGCCTTAATGTGCCATAAGCCTTTAATACTGAGCTACAGCTTTGTTTTTTTTTTTTTTTTTTTTTAAACCACATTATGAATGGATGAACAGCTATCCAGAAGGTAAAACCGTACGAGGGACATGGCCCTATTTGCAGTGGTAAAGCCCCCTGGGTGCAAAGCGCAACTCGTGTCAAGATTCCCAGCACACGCAATGCAAGACACGATAACAGGTCAGGCTTAAAGATGTCCTTTAAAATAAACCCATTTATTTATTTTTTGGGGGCTGCACTGCGCTGCAAAACACGATTTCGAATGCAAACGTTCCAGCGTGCAGCAGGACGGCCAAGGAGAAGAACAGTTTCAAGACATACAAAAATATTCAGCAGAGGGCCCTCAGCAGAGAGTGGGAATTTAAATGAACTCCCCTGAATATCGTGTGATGAAGTTGATAGCAGCTTATACCAGCTTATACCCGCTGTATAAATGGATAAATAATTGTAAGTAGCTGTGCACAGACCTCACATTGAAAGTCACTTTGAGGGAAAGTGTGAGCTAAATAAAAAAATAAATAATAATAATTCATTTAAAAAAAAATGTAGGAAGGTTATCAGGATTAATCTATCCTGCGTTTTATGTACCTGCTCGAGCGATGAACATCGGTGCATAACATGGAAAGAAACAAACCAGGTTTATTTAAGAATCACGTCTGCAACTATGTCTCTCTTTCTCCTAATGTAATGAACAAATTGAATTTTCGCTGAGATGGACGTCGCTTTGGAGAAAAGCGTTGGATAAATGAATAAATGTAAATGTAAATGGAATAGAAATGATATTTACACTTACATTTATTCACTTGGAAGATGCTTTTCTCCTAAGCGACTTCCAATGAACTCTATGTAGTGTTATCAATCCCACACACCTTATTCACCGCAGTGACTTACACTGCTAGATACACTCCTTACACTGGGTCACTCATCCATACATCAGGGGAACACACTCTCTCTGTCACTCACACACTATGGGGGAACCTGAACAGCGTGTCTTTGGACTGTGGGAGGAAACCAGAGCACCTGGTAGAAACCCATGCAGACACAAGGAGAACCTGCAAACTCCACACAGACTGAGCAGGCATCGAACCCACATCCTCTCGCACCACCCAGGCGCTGTGAGACAGCAACACTTCTCACTGTGCCACCATGCAACAACAACATCAATAGTAGTAATACACACACACAACCGGAGCCTACCCGGCAACACAGGGCGTAAGGCCGGAGGGGGAGGGGACACACCTAGAACAGGACGCCAGTCCGTCACAAGGCACCCCAAGCGGGACTCGAACCCCAGACCCACTGGAGAGCAGGACCCGGTCCAACCCACTGCACCACTGCACCCCCTCCCAATAATAATAATAATAATAATAATAATCAAGGGGCATCACAGGGGTAACACAGGTGTCTCACAGCTCCTAGGCTGGGCAGTGCGGGAAGGGTGACCGCAGCAGAAAAGTGCCCTAAAGCCTCCAGGACTAAGTCTCCTTGCCGCTGACTGTGTTCACGCGCAGTGCACTCCTGAAACGCCAAGCTGGGGACGTGGGGGGACTCTCATTAACATAAATGCAAGGCAGACTGATCCTCCCTGCTGGGGAATAGTGCTAAAAACCAGGTGGGCAGGATAGGTCTTTCACTTCCCATCAGTGGGCACGAGGGTCTTGCTGTAACTGAGCCGACGGAGCGCTTTGTGCGGCAGAGCGAGGCTTGGACCATGGGCGTTCTGCGGTGAACGAGACTGAATGAAAGCGGTTAATTGAGTTTCTGCCTTTACTCCCCTTTGTGGACATACAGTCTTTACTAAAGAAAATTTATATTTAAATCAGCGTTGCCTGTTGTCACTTGCAGTGAAACAACTGCAAAAAAAACAACTTCAAGCTTCAAGTGCATACTATATTACATTTACATTTATTTATTTACCAGATAGAGGGAGCGCAGCGTCACAGTGGGTTTGACTGGGTCCTGCTCTCCGGAGGGTCTGCGATTCGAGTCCCACTCGGAGTGCCTTGTGACGGACTGGCGTCCCATCCTGGGTGTGTCCCCTCCCCCCTCCAGCCTTATGACCTGTGTTGCTGGGTTAGGCTCCAGCTACCTGCAACCCTACATGGGCTAAGCGGTTTCAGACAATGTGTGTGTGTTTGTGTGTATTTATCAGATGCTTTCCTCCAACACAACTTCCAATGAAGTCTATGTAGTGTTATGAGCCCACACACCTTATTCACCGTGGTGATTTACACTGCTAGATACACTACTTACACTCGGTCACTCATCCATACATCAGTGGAACACACACACACTCTCGCTGTCACTTTTCATGGTAAAGTCTTACATTGACTGTAGTATTTATTTATTTACTTGTTCCCTGTCTCACACGCTATGCAGCCGGGATAAGTTCTGGACAAGTAGTTTTTGATAACGGTTGGACAGATGAACTTGGGTAAGGATCTCATAGACACTACTGGGTGTTAAGTAATGAATTAACCATTTGTACATAAATGTTTATCCGTATGTGCTGAAGGCTGCTATTTTAACGTGGAACAATAAGCAAATTTTGGATGTCGTAGAAAGGAGCTGAGGACAGAAACGCACTGGTGAAGTGAACAAGTCACTCAAAAAACGGAGGACTGCTCTACGGTGGGGGAGGGGGGCTCTGATTTAGGCCCCTGCTTTGAATTGTCAGAGACGAGCGGTCAAAAATCAATCACATTAAAAGACACCTGGTGCCCCCCCACACTTCACAAAGAGACTGTAAATTGATCAGGAGAATCTCTGAAAAGCTATGAGTGTAAAGTTGTGCTGGGCTGAGTGCCAGGGATGGTGCAGCTGTATATCTGCTGGCTACAATTTGGGCCAAGAGGGCTTCAAACCGTGATCTCCGCAGCACAGAAAATCTGCCAAGGTCTATTTTAATTAAGTTCTCACTCCTCGACCGGAATGACTTTTTTTCCTTTGAAGTCTTTGATGTGCTACTCAGTGGTCCCCATCACCTCTACTCGCTCCCCCCACGCCACACTTGCTATTTAGCCACAGTCCATCCTCCTCATCAGTCATCTTCAGTAATTCGGGACAAGGGTTTGTCATTGTCATTCTCGTGTTATGTGATTCATTCTGACGGTATCCCAGAAATCCAAAGAAACATGGAGAGGAAGTTAGTTTCACTCCATTATTTCCTACATCAGGAGGGCTATATATACTGTGTATATATAATGAAAACCATGGGAAGCCTTATTTTATGCAGGCAGCAGAGAAATGTGATGGCAAAGTTTCTTGATGTTTTTATCATATCATCCCAGAGATCAGCGTACCACTCAGGGATAACCCAGCAAGCCCTGCCTGCTGGTTTAAAGCAGCTCTCTTCTCAATTATATCTTCTTTTTTGCCTTCCTCAACTGACTGTATTTCCACATGGCATGTTTGTGTATATGAAAGTCAGGATGTTGAATTAGTAATGTTTGTAGAAATAAAAAAAATACTGCTCCAACAAGCAGGGAGTTCAACAGAACATTCCATTCATTCTTTGACGAGTAAAAGCACAAAATTCTTGGAAATTATGTGGTTCTACAAACAAAGCGTTTCAGCAGCAAACTGATGTCACACAATGAATGTTCACTGAAAACCTGATAGGTTTACAAAATTGAAAACTTCTGTAGCGCCACGGATTCACTGGTTTTGTTATACACATTGAAAAATAAGTAGCATCTGAAAATTCTGCACTGCTCTGCAAGCCTATTCACACTGACTTCAGGCTGTTTTATAAGTCCTTTAAGTGTTTTACTGTACTTTTCAGAAATAAATTCTGCCTTACTCCCACATATTGCCAGGGAATTGGAATTGTAGTACAGGACAGTTTAAAAAGCAGTCATGCTATACTGAAGTAAAAAATTAAAAAAAATTAAAAAAAATTTAAAAAAATTAAAGATGATGATGGATAGCAATGGGCAGGGGGTGCCACAGGTTCAAGTCCTTGGTCACATCCATATTTCGAAGCTGAAGTAGCAAAGTGAAGTATGATTTGATTTGTATAATTGGGACACAAGGGCTAGGAAAGGTTCGGGAATGCTGTGAGGCCATAAGCCATCCCCAGGGGTCTGGAGGAACCGTTTAAGCCACAGCTGCGGCACAGCAGCGAGAGAACTCGGTAACACAGAATATACACACTCAGAATCACTGCAAGGCACTCAGGCGCACAGGAGTGCACTAAGCTACACTGAGCATCTGCCTACATGAAGATGCTATGATAACTCACATCATCTTCATTTATGTATGAAAATACCTTAAAAGACACAGATATATTTCCATGTAGTCATTCAATGGGTGCAGCTCTCCAATGTCATTTGCATACAAGTATAAGATACACCGAGATTGATTTGAAAACCACAGTAAAAACACGGAGCTACATGGAAAATGATGACTTCCTGAACTACCCTATAGACTGAGAGCACCAAAGGATCCATCAAGCTATTTGTTTCACCTTCCACTTTTGTTGGAATGTATCAGATTTCCGACTGTGAGCTGACAACACTGCCAAAGTAATAAAATGGCAACAACCTCTGTTGACAAATTTCAAATTTAAGGCAGTGTCAGTTTTTCTCAAACCTTACACTGCATGATCAACACCCCCCCCCCCCAAAAAAAAGTTAACAAAGAAACAGTGTGAAAGCAAATAATTATCAAGCAAATTCAATGCACGGGGCATGATTTGTGTACTTATTAACAGCCTAAGAGCCATCGGGGCAACACTAAAGAAAACATGAAAATGCAGGAGACAGTCTTTGAGATACTATAGAGCAATTAAATTGCGAATGGCACACTTGAAAACAGCCTTTTGATCATTTCGTCATTGAATCTAAATAGTCTACGATAACGGGCACAGATGTAATGATATATCAGCTGCATTTGTTTTACTTTCTGCAAGAATCAAAACAGTTCTTATCCTCTTACATTCCGCCCACACCATACACATATTTGGTAATGCAACATGGTTTCAGCTCCTTTCTGTAAATAGAAAGTGTACCTAATCACGTGTCCATCGCACTCTTTTTCCCGTCGTTCTCTCTTCACCATTTTAATTGAATTCAGCTGAGCTTGGCAAGAGTGGTTTGCTTCAAAAGGCACCAATAAAGTCTGATTAAGCAACACATTGTCTGTAAAATCCTTCGATGACCCGCCTGCTATTTTGTACACTTAAGCCATTTGCAAATGGCTTTGAGCAGTCACAGCAGGTGACATTCCAGCTGACGCACGAAATCCAACTTGGACTGGACCCGGCGCATTCCCCTCCCGGCTAAGTGCTGGCAGGCTTTGCAGGGGTCCAGCCCCTGGCTCTACATAAACGGACACATCGTCGCGGAGAGCTGGACTGCATGAGCTTGGACAAGGCAGGTCTGGTCTCCGCCCACTTTTCTGTCAGCATAATTGAGCTCACGGTGATGGCCTGGCTACTTCTGGTGATGTCATCGCGATGTCATGCATCCCCGGGGGTTAAACTGCAGGCCCCTCAGGCCAGCGTTGCCAAGGCAACTGGACACCGCGTCGCACCCTGCAGGCCATGTGAAGCAGGCCTTCCCTTTAAAATAAGGCACTTTTCCAAATTGACCCCCCCTGCACTCCAGCATCCTTCCTGGACAAAGGGGACCCTGAAAAAAATGTTGGAGCCATTGGTCAGAAAACAATCTCGCTGACAGGCATTGTCGGAAACACTGCCGATGAACCATTACTCATGCGTTCGGCATTAGGATAAGTTAGTGTGGGCTGCTGCAATAAGGTGCACGGCATCAGCGGAAGAGATGCGGTGGGTAGGTCTTGTAAACAGTAATGTGCTCACGAAAAGCCTGAGTCAGAAAATGGCGCTGCGGGCCACGTGCCGCCGGCCGTACTGCGGCTCGCCTTGGTACGAGCTCAGCTCTGGCGTTGCCTCACATGTCTGTGGCGTCGAGAGCTTCCGCTTTGTGTCCTGCAGGGAAAGCGATTAAGTTATCAGGATGATGAAGCGATGGCGGGCTGCTGTATCATTCCCACTTTGACGTGTTTCAGTGGAAACAGGACTTAAAATAGCCCGCTGTGTTTATGGAGGATTACAGTAGGTAACACCCCACCTCGTTTCCCTGCTCATTTCCCTAAGACATCTTAAACGTGGCATTAGGTGATGCTCCGTGACTGTTCTCCAGCAGACCGCACTTCCGCGTGGAGTTCACGCAGGTCAGGTGAGGGAAGGACTGGGCCTGCCACCAGAGGAAGTGTAAAGTATATTGGAAAGTGAGGTGAAGTTAGAGGGCAGACTAAGACAGAGGTCAAAGGACACTTTCCAGAAAATAATTTGAAGCAGACAATTTAGGAACGATACAAAAGACACGTCCTTGTTCAAAGACCGGCTCGTCGTTTTCAGCAAACATTGTGAGAACGTGCAGGAAAGAGGAAATTTATTCCAAAGGATCCCCTTCAGAATCACATCGCTCGGCTCCGTGAAAGCGGTTTGCGCAGAAAGGCTCAACGACAGTCGGACCTTCGGCTAACAGCGGGACAGCGGCCATTAGAAAGGTTACATTGTCAGGGAAAAGGGAGATAAAAATGGCCCCTTGCTCAGTCAGCTGAAACGAGCTCAGTGGAAGATGTTGCCGGGCCTCGTGGACGTGGCTTACGTCTCAGCTGAGTCAATCAGGTCCAGGGATCAAAACCGTGACCTTCAAATCCAAAGGTGCTTACGCTTACCCTGCAGTGTCTATTAGGCTTTTAACTTCCCCGCGAGCAGCTAACAGAAGGCTAGCGAGAGGGAAGGCCACAAAATCACTACAGAAACTCACTGAGCATAATCATCAAATATTTACTAACTTCTTGTTTTTTTGTCTGCAATACAAATGCATTTACCTTTAACCGTAGACCAAGTTGAAGGAGACTGGTAGGAGATGTTTTTTGTAAATTTCGCTTGCTAGCAAACTGACTAGCTATCGCTCACGTAGCTAATTTTCAGCGCATTCCTGAGGGGTTTCTGTCGACTTTTTTAGTAAATTTCCTTGTGACTCCTGCTTACCTTTTTTAAGTATAGTTTATGTCTGAAGAAAAACACTCAGTCACAACCCACAATCCAGCCCATCAATATTTTATCTGGAGGAACTTTCATTTTTTTGACTCTTTCTCAGGGAACACGTAGTGTTGGCCACCTATGTCTCTCCAGAAAATGGACGGATGATTCAATAACTCTGATATGAGATTCACAAGTAATGCCTGTCAGACTGACAAAAGGAAAACCTACAATGGTGGCAAATTTCAGTGTGAAAAAAGACACTGATTCATCTCTAGAGAGTCTGGCGTTGCTCCTCTGAAGAACCAGGTTACCGCTTGAGAATTCCAAAACTGTGACTCAAAGGTGCATCGCAAGGCTCCTCGTTTTAAAAATGGATTCATAAAATTTCAGACTAATTCTGTGAAACCCAGCTGGGAATCAATTACATTAATACGCAATGAGGTAAACACCTAGTAGCCCAATAATTGAAAACAAGGAAATGTGATACTGTGCGATAATGATGCCTCGTTGTCTGTGAGCAACTCCCACACCTGCTGAGCAGCTTTCCATCCTGTGTTTCGGGAACACCCCCACCCCCACCAACCACCTCCCAGAGGTTTGCAGGGATGAGCTCTTAGAGGCTAAGCAACAGAGAAGAAAGCTGAACTTCCCCTACAAAATCAGTACAATTAAAATCATGAATGTGACCAAGGTCAGACAGGTGTCAGAAGGCCTTATAATCTTACCTTCTGTCCCCCTCACCCCGATGACATCTCCCCACATTAAGGCCTGCCGTTTTATCGTTGCCCACCTGATCAACCTGGAGCCAATTCTTTTTTTTTTTTTTTGATAAATCTACAATTTCTGAATTTGCTGTACTACAATTTGGCTGAATTACCCTGCTTCAGCGTCTGGGGGTTTATTTTTTCAAGCAAGCTGCCAGGGCAACTAATCCAAAGGGGTGGGCAAGTCGAGCGCTAATCTGATGCACAGAAACCCGCTAATTGATTAACGGGCATCATTGACACATGACTACGTAGCCTTCAGTCGCACATGGGGCGGTCCAAACCGTGTACTGCTCCGCCCCCCGCGGACTCCGATCTATTTGCAGTGCTAGATGTCGGACGTCGTCAGAAGGAGATTAAGTGTTCCTCACAGGGTGCACAAACTCACTACTCTGAATAGCTGTAATGGGCCTTCCCTCTCCGTTTTTACACCCTTCTCAGTTTTCCTTTATGCTCAGTTGACAGCTGCTGTCTGAGGCTTGTTCTACCTGTTGTTCAACAGACCAGCCATCTACTATAGCTTTACCCATTGACATAAAGGTCATCTGAAGGTTTGGAGGGTATCTTCTTAGGTCATAGTTTTTTGGACCATTTTAAAATTTCTCTCGCAATATTTCTTTTGTATTTGCATCCACACTTTTTTTCTTAGCAACATGCCATCCTTGAATACTAGCTGTATAACAACTAATGTTGATGTCACAGATAATATCTCCACAAAAAGCTTCACAGTGGATTGCATATCATCAAATAAGCCAAGCTATCAGCTAAAGGTAGGGTTGTAAAATACCAACCGAAAGACACAACATAATATAATCATGTGTATCCGTTTCTGAAAAGGGCCTATACATGGGGAACATCTGGCAGAGTAGTGCCTACAGCTACTGCCTTTGGATGTAAAGGTCACAGGTTCAAGACCTATCTCCAGTCATAATACCCTTGAGCAAGATGTGTGCCTTAAATTACAGCAGTAATCATGATTGTAATTTTACTGTCACAACTAAACCTTATATAAAGGGGTAAATAACTGTAAGTAGCATAACACAGTATGTTGCTTCGGAGAAAGCACCACCTAAACTAATAAATGTAAATACAAATTTCAACACTGAGAATGAGAAATAAACCTGTTAATTGTGACATTGGCAGTAAAATGAAAAATGTCTTCACAAATGGTATTTCTTCTGAATAACAGTATGAGTGTCTCACTGTAAACCACTGACAGAACCTGCTTCCACACAGGCAAGGGACAGAAAATCACTTGCAAAGGTCACCTCTAGATTGGTGTCACAAAAAAATCCACAATGTCAAGGGTCAGCTCCAGGCAGATTACCAGATAAATTTAGCTAAGAAACCAGGAGAAGTTTCGTCCATATCAGTAACAATAGGAGACTAAACAGGGCAATATACAAATTCTAAAGCTTCGAAATGATAAGCCACGCAAACCATCTGTCACTAATGGTATATGCTCCAGACACCAGCTGCTTGGCCAGAGAAATACGTAATAAAAATCCAGGAATTCCGAGTATTGCTTTTTTCATGGCATGAACACAACTGTTTTAAAACATAGCATTTAAGGACAAAACAGTTTTATAGGAACTGTTGTATTGTAAGGTGTATGATTTAACAGAGAATGTGGTATAAGGTGCAGGCTTTAACAGTTCACGATGAAATTGAAACAGTGAAAAAAGACAGCATTACTTTTCTCCATGGCATTTTACATGATTCTATATAAGCTTAGAAACGCACTCGTACACGAAGAAGGGAACGTACGCTTCCAAAGGACAAAGACCACTAACTATTACAACCCAATATAACTCATGCCATGGACTGAGACCAAACAGACTTTAGAGCTTATTTATATTGATATTATTGATATTAATAATTTCAAAGCACTTGTATGAGATTTACCGCAGGTAAAGCAGTGGAAAAAGTCCTTATTAGAACTAATGCCAGCAGCATCTCCTGATTCCACAAGCACATTAACACCTTCAGTGGAAGCTGTGGATGTACCTGAGCAGCACCTGAGCTCACAAGAAGAGCACTGTGGCAGACTATGATGACAAAGTGTCTGAAAGAGTGGATGGAGGTGTTCCATGCAAGGTGCTTAGATGAGCAACAGCTCAGCTGCCACTGGGGATTTATCCCTGTTGTGATGGGGACTGCCGATGAGGCGCGTACAATGGCAGCTGTAGTCCGAGCTTCTGACACGCACCTCACTTCTTCCACCAAAACTGGGCATGCTGCATTCTCCTCTTCTCTTTAAGTCGCCCAACGTACTTACAGTGCGATGGGGATAATCTGGAGATTAGCATGTGTCCGTTTCCTTAGCAAGTGCCCTTTTGGGGGATGGAGACGATGGCACCTGTTAGCGGCCTCGGGGCACCTCCTCCGCAACCGGGAGACACACTAATCTCTGCTGTGAGCCTGCGGTGATTTACTGCCCACTTCACATTCGCATGCCAGAGGATGCTCTAACATGCCAAAATGAAAAAGATATAAAACACATCAGTGCTTTTCTAGTATCACATTTCTATGTAGTTCATTTTATTTGTTTTATTTCTTCCTGAGTACTGACGAAATTTGAATTCCTTCCCCTCTTTGTTTATATGACGAGATTAATGAAAATGTTGCCATTACATGGGGTAATGGGACCTCTGCAAGAACAAATTCATTAAAGATGCCATGCTACATGGTCTCTATGTTAATCAGGCAACTAATGATTCGATAAACACAACGGTGTGTATCTGACTAATGAAGAAACCCACATTTTTCATAAAAAAGTTCCTTAAAGTTCAGTGGATAAGGGAAATGAAATTATAAAAGTCGCTATTCTCAGTGATTATCATAATGTACACAGGCTTCAGTCTGAAAGAGCGATGTTAATAATGTTTGTGAATAATTCAAAGGGGACTGGACACAAAGGCCGGCTGAAGAAAATGACCTTGATTCTTCTCAATTTTCTGACCTTGTCTTCAGCAGCAATCAGCAGCATCTTCCACAAAGGCCGAGAGATTGTGTCCCTTGGACTGAGCAGCAAGGCGATGCGACGTGTCTAATGTCCTTAAGCTATACTCACGCAGCCTAACTGAGGTACTATTTGACAGTAAATGACCAGCATAATTTCTCCATTTCTGTAGCTACTCAGTCAGTAATAGGAGAAAAATCTGAACGACCCCCATGCGATAACATGAAAGTGTAACCATTACCAAAGCGACACAGTGCATTATGAATACACCTATTGTGAGCCGACGACCAGCGAGTTATTATTCAAGTCGGAAACGGATAAATATTGTAATTTTAGGTAAAGGCATGAATTTCTTTTATGCCTTTATCTGTGAAACATTGCGAGGGAAAAATGCTCAATACAGCAGTAACTGCTAAAACATCTCTTTTTGGGGCAGGGTTTATAATCGATGTGGAAGTACTACCGGGACATGAATTTGTAAGTAGCGGTGCCACATCGATTATAGCTAATTAAAAAACAGAAACAATGGAGATGTTGTCAGTGACAGGCTCGCATAGGCCATGTCACAGCCCACATCCTTCTCTTCCTACCTCTCGCACGGGTTCCCCTCAAGTGCCCCCTGCTCGCTTATCTGATTAGTGTAACAATTTATGGACCAGATCAGCCTTGTGCCACAAAGGGATCCAGGGCGTCCGGCACCCTGGGGGTGCTGTTTCGCAGGGCGGCCTCAAACGGCTGGGACGAGGCGTGAAGGACGAAGAGCGATGACCCGGTGGCATCTCACACCGGGCACCCGCGGGGGTCGTTAAAGGCAACCAGTTGAGGCGAATTGACAGTGATCCCATTAGGGGGCCTCTGGCCATTCGCTCTGCTGGTCCTGTCCCCCCTCCCCGCTGCTTGGGTTCCTTTTAATCAAATTTCAGTTTCACGCCTCATGGCCGCCTTTCAGTTCCTTCCAGGATGCCACCCATAGGGAGAAGGTCTAGTAATTGTGCTTTTATTCAACTTTAAGGTTTATTTTAATCAAGTTTGCTGCGGGGTGAACGAGGGTTTGGCCCGTGCTGTTATCTGTTCAGATCCCCCTTGGTGCCGAGTGGAGTGACTAAACCGAAAAGACAACGGAAAGTGATAATAACAACAGCTTGAACACATTTACACGGATACGCAACTCCTCTCCACCGATTTCAGGGGATGATCAGATTTAATCAAGCATGTCAGCGAAGTTAAGACAAAGGACGAAGGGACTCGAAACGAAAAGTTGCCATCGGATTGTGAGCCTTTGCCACTGTGTTCTCTCAGCCTTAAAGCGCATTTGTGGCTTAATCTCTGTTGCAGGGCAGAACTCAATATTTAGAACCACCTCCTGAAATCCTTACGTTTTACCACGTTTCCAATGGGATCCGGGGAACGTTGATGTTCAGAATTCTCTTATGTGAGGAATAAGTATTTTACAGACACCACCCAACAGAAAAAGACTATTAGTGCAATGCTCAGATTTAGAGAGGGACAAACCAATGAACAGGAAAAAGGACTCTGTGGTATGGTCTTGCTAAAACCATTTGGGATTTTGGTTCATAATCCAAAGGTCTGATGAGCCAAAAAAAAACACGTGGGGTGCATTTTTGGGTTCTTTAAAGCAGCTGGGATCCATAGCCCGCAAACGCAAATCTTATGCCTTATCTTCTATTCTGTTTTTCCCATTTTCAGATTGTTATTCTGAGCTCAATGAACTTTACACAAACAAGTTCAAGTCAGTTGGTCTTCTGCTTGTGATCCATGCAGCATGCGGATATAAAAATACTTCTGAAGCCTTATTGCAACATTAAATCCAAATTAGGTACTGTTTCATGCAAGAGTCTCCATGGTAACTCCGCTAAAACTGTATCTTCCGGGACAAGGGCAAGGCATAAAAGACACAGTGACTATGATGTAAATAATTTTGTCCATTGATGGTTACACTTGAAAACATACTGTTTAGTGCCATTAATTCTTGATATTAATATAAAATAAAACAGTAATTAGTTCATTCTGAGCAGGTTGTCGCAGTGTGGTGAATAAGATCAGTCACAGTGAACCTTTTGCTGCCTGTAACTGTCAATGAAGGACACCTGAGAAAACTGTGCACCACTGCGCTGAATCGTCGAAATGATTGACGGCAGGACAAATATAGCCCTGTTCTGCTACATAGCTCCAGAGCACCCGCACTTCACCTCCTGAGGGACGGAGCAGAGTGACTACAGATGCACACCTCATACTGTAAGTCCTTCACGATGGATACACTGAAGGGCAAAGTGGGCTATTTTCTCCATTTATGTTGTAGCCCTCTCAACCTTGAAAAGCCAACACACCCCCAGCTCCCAAACACACACATATACACAGAAATACTGAGAGACTGAAGATTTCTTGCTGCCATTCGCTGGAGGCATGAATGTAAGCAAGCATGCGTAAAACGACCACCCTGCACCCTACGTTGTGGTGGTCCAACTCACCGAAGCACAAAGCAGGTTAACGGGGCCATTAATGGACACCCAGCATTACGAGCCCCGAGGCATGGATTGTGACAGCCCGCATTAGGCTGCAGATTGCCGGTACACACATTGCTCCAGATACTGTCTCGTGGACACCATGTAAGCCTTCATTACCATTTTTTACTGTCGGGTATCAGTGCTCTCCAGAATTGGGAATGACATTTAATTTGTTGTGAACTTCTCCAAAGTTATCATTTAATTATTTTTCTCTAGTTATTTATGTGCAGGGGTACGGTGGCGCAGCAGGTTTGGTCAGCTCATGCGCTCTGGCTAGTCTGGGGTTCAAATCCTGCTTGGAGTGCCTTGCAATGGATTGGTGTCCCGTCCTGGGTGTGTCCCCTCCCCCTCCAGCCTTACGCCCTTTGTTGCCAGGTTAGGTTCTGGTTCGCTGTAACCCTTCTTGGGACAAGCAGTTTTCTACCAATGTGTGTGTTATTAACATATTATTTCCATTATTGTCCACTGTAACAGGACAAGGTCCTTGGTTTCATACCCTACAGTCATACTATGAGGTATATCCACTTGAGTTACAAGATTTGGACTTTGTGAAGACAGACACACACACACAAACTGCTGGTCCTGAGCAGAGCCACGGCGAGCCAGAGCCTAACCTGGCAACACAGGGTGCAAGGTTGGAAGGGGTCGGGACGCAGCCGGGACGGGACACCAGTCCATCACAAAGCGCCCCAAGCAGGGCTCAAACCTCAGACCCACCAGAGAGCAGGGCCCGTGCCCCCCACCTTGTGAAGAGTTTCATCTAATACCCCTACTTCAGCTTAAGAGGCATTTCTTTGTATTTAAGAGAACCAAATTTGGATTTTGCACATGTTCCAACAGCTCCGTGACACTGGACAATAACATTTACATTTGCAATGTGTTATAACAACTGATATTAACAGCTGAAGTAACTGTCATCTTTAACTGAATTTGGTGATATTTTGGAATAAATGGGTGCCAGTCATGGGTCTCAGGAATGCATAAAAGTTTTACTATTGAAACTAATGTTAATTATGTCTCCGAGCTACAAGAATTCGCCTTATAAAGGGTTTTCCAGGAACACATTACCTTCTTAACTTATGAGAGCACTGTATAGTGGAACATCTCACCAGATGAATAATAGTACTGCAGTTTACACTGTTTGTCCCTGTACTATACCACAATAAAGCAGAAATTATGTTTACTTTCTCCTCGAAGTACATTAAACACAAGTAATGCTGCAAAAAGTTTACACATACAAAGGTCAACGATAATATGTGTTACATGAACTGGTTTATACTACTGTGTAATGTTAACAGTCGTAAGCTAGGGTGGTGTGGTGACGCAGCGGGTTTGGCTGGGTCCTGCTCTCCTGTGGGTCTGGGTTTCGAGTCTTGCTTGGGATGCCTTGTGACAGACTGGCGCCCCATCCTGGGTGTGTCCCTTCCCCCTCCAGCCTTACGCCCTGTGTTGCTAGGTTAGGCTCTGGCTCACCGCGGTCCTGCTTAGGACAAGCAGTTTCAGCCACTGTGTGTGAGTTATAAGGTAATAAAGTTGTGTTGTTTTACCAAATATATTTAATCAGTATCATTCTTCTGTTCACTTCCCTTTTTGCCCAAATTCTAAAGTATGAACAGGAGTATTTAATGCTAGCACTAATATTCTGCTGCATATTGTTTTATTTTAGATGGAACACTATAGTCGGTGATGTTTGCTTCAACTCGGAATTTTACATTTTGTTGCAGCTATATTGGAAATACATACACTTTACTGGGGGGGGGGGGGGGTGCAGCAGTGCAGCGGGTTTGGCCTGTGCCTGCTCTTTGCTGGGTCTGGGGTTCGAGTCCTGCCTCTCACGCCCTGTATTGCTGGGTTAGGCTCCAGGCTCGCCATGACCCCACTTGGGTGGGACAAACGGCTTCAGACAATGTGTGCGCGTGTGCATACATTTAACTTGATATTTCACGGTTTGTACCGTAACCATACACTGTTTGCCGTCTATTGATAACATAGAAACATTGATTAAATTAGTGGTAGGTTTAGCAACCGATATGGAACATGCACTCAAACACGTTGAAACTAATTGACTAGTCACTCGTGAGGTTGAGCTGAACCTGCAACATCCTTCCCAGTTCTCCACAAACCCAGTCCCTTAACCACTTGCTTTCTTTCTGCATCCCTTTGTCAGTAACAGAGTGTTTCCTTCATACGTGGACAGACAGGCCACTTGTGTTTTCCTTCCTGGGGGAAACACCGCACATGTTTTCGTGCCCCCGCACGCGTTCAAGGAGCGGAGGAGACCTTGCCGTGAGGCAGCGGAATACCTCTGAGGATGGCTCGCATTTGCTGCAAGACAGAAGTGTGCCACACGGATATCACACTGACATTTCTGAATTGCCTTTGTGGGAAAATTTAATTAAGTCCCTTCAATTCTGCCTGCAACGAAAAGTCGTAAAGGGGAAAGACCGTGTTCACCAACCCCACCGTCCTTTCTACTGGAAAAAAAACACAAGAAACTTTTTTTAACGTTACACTGGAGCCTTCTCCTTAATGGTGTTTCTCAGAGAAGCTGTATGGGCTGCAGCGCTGTGTTGTTGTTTGCCCATCTGTGCATTAAGCATCTTTATTTACAAGTACATTTCTCTTATTCTACTCTACTTACCCAAGAAGCACCGGCATGAATAAATCTCCATACACCAATGTGCCAAATCCTAATTCACTTTCCAGCATTTGGCATGTTTGTTGCCCAGATATATGTGTACTCCAGCGATGAATAGTGTACAGTAGATATCATTATAAACAGGAAGCATGGGTTGTCTCCCCAGAGGCATGTTGGTAAATTGCCCTTGCCTATACGTGGGGACCTGGGTTCAAATCAAATCCCTGCTGGGAAGCATTAGCTATTTGTGGCAAGGAGGCTCGGGGGACACAAAATGGATTGTGTTTTTTTGGGTGAGTGAAATGACATGGGTTCTCTACCCCTTGTTGCCCACAGCGATACCCATGGTGATACCTATCCCCAACCCACTTTTTTTGTAGGTGGAATCGGATGAATAAAATATACATAAGTTTTAAATTGCCTCACGAAGCCTGCAGTCCACCAATCAAAATAATTGCTTCTCACACCATGCACACATCATCTTTTGAAAATATGTGGAATAGAACGATACCACTCATCATCCACTAAGTTCATTATTGTACAGCCATCCTTTGTCTAAATATGCAGAACTTTCATTGCATTAATGCTAAGAAGATAGAAAATGACAGTAGGAATGCCCAGCAATGTTCAAGTCATGTCTCTGCTGAGTTGCAGATACATCATCCAGTGAGCTCCATCATCCCGCCACAAGTCTCCAAGCTCCCATCACAGTCTCCCATTGCCTCCTGAGAGAGCAACCTTCTGTGGTCTTTTGTGGTTGAGCGCTGAAAATACACTTCATCCTTTTCTGCTCAAGCCCTCAAGAGAGGGAATTAACCCTACAAAATCAGCATATTTCACACATGCACTCGGTATCTGCTGTGTCATGTGTGGCGCCCTTTCCGTTCAACAGGAGCATGCCATACCATGATTCATGCCATACATTTTCATAAACCTAGACAGGGGATGACAGTAAGTACTATGCATGAACATTTGGTAGATCATTTGACGTGGGTGACTGCTTTATTCAATGATGGCCCATTATTCTGCTTCAACAGCCCATCTGAGGTTGTTCTGCTGTATGAAATATCAGCTATCTGGTGGCACTCGGGTTCCGAAACTCTCTTTCCCATCAAAGAAACTGTGGAGGCCAAAGGACCCGCAGTACCTGTAATCTAATGGGTCCTTTCTTGTCTGATTATGAAAGCAGGTTAAAGAGGATTTAGAATGGGGCACGCAAAGGCTTGCCTGCTCCCGTTATGTCCCTCTGGAAAGTGCTACAAAACTATCACACTGCGGCAGTGAAGATGATATGGAATCCTGATCCCCATGAACAGGAAAAGTGTGAGGGCGTTGGGCCATTCCCGGTCCAATTTAAAAGTGGAACCTCCAAATGGCAACTTAACAGGCACATTTATAGATAACACATTAAGTATAATATATCGCTATGCCAAGCCAGGCCTTTGTAGCCATTTTTATCGAGTGGCAACTTTGATGCAGCGAGCCCATGCAGCCAGAGTCAAGTATATTTTAATAAAAAAATAAATAAATAAAAAACAGAGCCTGAATATTGTAATGAACTGCATTACTGAGGAGTGTCATGTTCGAGCGGGAACAGGTGTTTTTGCTGTAAATAGCTGAGAATTCTGGGAAAAATGTAAAACTGTTGTTCAACTGCTGTGGGGGCTGACAGGGATTATAAGGGAGTGAGTACCTGTTGAGCAGTGTAAAAAGACTGTAAAAGGCTGCAGAGGCTAGCTTGAGGAGAAGGGGTCCTTAGACCGAGAGAATTATTTCCATTGCTACGCCAATGCCTCTCACTGTGTGCTGGTGTTCCAATAAACGTTTACAACGAACGCCGTCTGTGCATCCTTCTTTGCCTAATTCGAACCCAGTCCGCCGCGCACTACGATACAGTGAACCAGTTGATAGCGTTCCCTGAAAATTGCCAACATCTATTACATAAGCATTGACTGCAGTTTACAAAAGGGTGACAGGAAGGGTTTGCCAGTGCTGATGCTGTGCTTGTAGACTTGGGAGATGTGACTAGTTGACTGAGGGCGGCACAGGCCTCAGCGTTCGATCCAGATGGGATTTGTGACTTCGCCGCTTCACTTTAGGGTGATGTGCTGGCCACAGGTCTTCAGGGTAAACTCTGAGATCATACTGACGTGCTGCTCGTTTGCCAAAGTTCGACATATCTTTGCTTTGTTGCCCCTCCAGCTGGGAAGAAATCCCTGCCGCGACAGCCTGAGAAAGCTTTTATGGAGTTTCCGTCTTTTACGTCTCCGTCCAAGCTGGGGGAAAGGACACTGCCGTACTGAGTAATGCACTGGCCTTGGCATCATTAGATGCAACAGGAGCATAATGCTCCCTGCTGCTTCATCACAGCGCTGGACCTGAGGTCGTGTTTATGAACCACCACCACCACCATCTGAGCATGCGGGCTGGGAAACATCTCCTTAATTAGAAAGTTCAGGCAGGCTTAAACGTTTCTCGAGATGGTGGCAGAATGAAATAAAAGGAGGAAGATTAGATTGGAAAAGGAACAGCATTTGGCATGAAGATTTCATTAGCCTTCTTGACGTGTGACGTGTAACCAGATTCGAGTCACATTTCAAATGTCAGACCCATTTGTCCCACTGTAATGGATATCCACTAAAAAGTTTATCGTGGCCCTGACAAAATTTATACTGATAATGGCAGATGTGTGTGTGGATTCGGTTCGGTTTACATATAAGCCAAGGTTTGAATATAAACTGATTAACGAGAGCAGGTACTCAAAGAAGATTTGTAACTCAAACATTTTTTCGCTCCGGGTTTTTTCTTTGTTGAAGTACGTTACGTTTGGAGTGGTGCGGGCACAAAGCTGCATGACCTTTTGTAGGCATGCCTTGGAGCTGGCATTCCATCCCACGGCTGGTATTTATTGAGACGGATGCACACACCAACTTGTGTTTGTTGAATATTCGCTAAGTCCCAGAGAGGCTTCCCTCTGCCGGGGGAACAGCTGGTAGTGTAGTGGTTAGCGCTCCAAAGGTCGCAGGTTCAATCCCCACCTCCAGCTGTAGTACCCCGAGCAAGGTACTTACCCTAAATTACTGCAGTAAAATTACCCAGCGCATAAATGGGTAAATAAGTGTAAGCTTGTAACAACTGTAACCTTGACATTGTAAGCTGCCTTGGAGAAAAGCGTCAGCTGAACGAATAAACGTAAATGCACAAAAGCATTTTCCTTGGTGCAGCAGCATGCTGTGACACAAACCCCGTAGACAAACGACAATGCCACTTGGTGTAGACCCCGTATGAATACACAACAAGGCCATTACCACTGCCAGCAACCCTTTCCAGCATCCCACGCAGGTTACCTGTTAGTCACCCTACTCATGACTTGAGCGAAAGGGTTCTGTATGTAACACGGAATAAAGAAGGTGAACTCATATTTCAGTGACACCACACTCAAGTCACATGAAGAAATCTTGTACATAAAATATCCTCCTTACACATAATCCTCTGAGTGAGGCAGCATGACTCATACCCGGCAAGTACATACAAATTTAAAATATTCAAAGAGACCAAACCTTTAAATAGGAGCATTGAATAGCGAAGACGTTGAAGGTCTTTGAAATACTTCTAATGATGTGTGCACAAATGTGGCTCCGAAGAACCCCTTTCCTCAGGATCATCATCACCCTAAAAGACCTATATCTGGATAGGTGGGATCTCTAATGAACAATAATTAAGACAGGCACTTTTTTAATACGAATAGGATTACTGATGTCGGCATTCCATCTGAAGAGATTAAAGGTAATTCATAAAACTTCTTGATAGTCATTTATAAAACTAACTAATGGATCCCTTTCCAGGAGTGAGTCTGGGCATCTGTAACACACAATACACATCCACTTCACAGTCATTGTTGCCTTTACGACTTTTCGTTTCGCCCAGAAGTAGCCTGAGGGCCACATGGTAAACTGATAAAATTTTTTACCAATCCTCCACTTTCTTTGCCCTCACTTGACAGTAATCCAGGTAAGAAGGGGGAGGACTCAGGACAGGCTGTGCTTTTCAACTTGGCTGAAGGACGGTGTCACGGAGAGCCCGGGAAATCGTTATCCCTCTCTCTTTTCAGGACCCAGCTGTGCCTGCACCTCAGAGCACAACCTCACGCTCCGTGTTCAGCGCTCTGTCCCCCGGCACGGTAACCTTAACGATGGCTAGGGAACCGAGTTAAAATTCCTCTCATTAGCGCTGCATCGCACCGAGAGCTTCGACGCCAACGCTGGTCAGTCCCTGTCACATGTACTTTGGTTTGACTTCTACTCTCCAGCACAAACAGAAAGCCACACCGTTTCATTTTTAATTATTTAAACATTTCTATTTCCGAGACACTGCACCCCATATCAGCTTGTTATACTGACAACTTATAATACGTACAGATTTTCAGATATTTTTCATTACAGCCTCATGAATTTTCATTCGGTAAGTGCAAAGCTCTGGTTTGGACCTGCAGTGATTTTGTGTCCCACTTACAGGAACAAATCCTAACTTAAGGGAAGAGAACAACCCAGATGTGTCCCACTACACGGAGGTGAATAGTAAAGCACCTCGTCGACGTCCTTCTGAGAGATCACCTCAGGTGTACCCGCGCCTACCGCTGCCGTTCATTAAGTGGTTAACTATTTATAGAGGCTCTGGGTGGGGGTTCCAGGGCACAGCTTGGCCCATCGGGCTGCTGGGTACTCAGGCTGTGAACTGAGAGCAGCACGCTAGAGAGACCAGCCCTGGGCTGGCTGCTACTTCCATTATTCATGTGTGGGAAAAACGAGGGGCTCGGGGGGCAGAAGGGTGTGTTCTGGGGCTGCACTCTACTATGGAAGACTTGCCTCTTCCTCGACCACAAGCTGTAAACATGTAACTATGCCAGTCCACGGAAGGGACCCGCAAATGTCAGCAGCGCCCAGATTTAAACCCCAGGGCCTGGGCGGACAGCAGTTCCGCATGCCGACTGGCCACCGCAATGTCCGAGCACTCCTGAGTCCGCGTGCCTCCAAGGTGACGCCGCACGGCGCCCGGTGGCTTCAGCAGGGTCTTCGGTAGGATTGTAAAGGCTGCCAAAAATGAAGCCCGTCAGAGCGAGCTTGGAGAGACGAATGGCCCTGTATGAAGGAGGCGCCGACGTGGAGCGAGTCCAGAAGAAGGTTTTTCCAAGTTCAGAGTGGCTTGTGTAACTCCGATGTTGTGTTTGGTTTTCAGCCATGGATAAACAGCAGACCGATCAATGCGCTGTATTTTGATCTCCCCCTAAATTACTTCTAACATCTTGCAAAAGTGAGACTAAAGTAATGAAAATGGATGGACGGGACAGAAATAATTGAATGTCATTTTCACTGTAAAAAGGGAGTATATTGAACAAAGGGTATAGTAAGCAAATACAAACATATACATACAGTACATAAACACAGCAGGTGTATATGTGAAAGGAAAAAATATATATTTATATGAATATTTGGAAAACGCAAAAAAAAAATCACGAAAGCTGTTCTTTTTGTTAAATTATTCAGCACTCTGCTGCGTGTTATTTCTGAAATGCCATGCATTCAGCAAGATTACAACACTTTCTGATATTTTGACTCACAAGCCGAGGTCGTAAATCAAGTAAGGAACGATGCCGAGGCTGAATCACACGTGATTCATGCGACAGCCGTGGAACAAAGCGAATGTGCAACAAAGTGAGTGACGTTATACCTCTGGAAAAGCATCAGTAACAGGCATGTGTATCACACAAGGCCCAGTGCAATACGGGCCACATCTTTGTGGTCCCACTTGGCGAAAGGGGGGTGGGGGCTGTTTTTCAAGTGCCAACAAGGAGTGGGGCATCTCTGGCAAGAGGATGTTTCGATGATATACTCTCCCGGCGGGCAACATTATCCCATGGTGTTTTAAGCACTGTCCGAAAGACTCATCTTAACTTTCGAGTGATTGAATCTCATCAGCATTCCACGATGGTGCGGATGACTTATGTTGAGCGGCGCAAGATTTAGGAGCTGCTCTATTCTGGTTGGCCATGAGCGTAAGGCCCTTGTGTGCTCTGGACAATGGATATTAAATATCCGTGGCAGTTTTCTACAGCCTATAAGTATTGTTCAGGAGAGCTGAAAAATTCATTAAAAACTGATCTTTTTAGGTGAAATGTCTGCTCTGCCGACCGCGTCTGAATTAGCAACTCATAAGAATATTCAGCCGCAGAAAGAACTGAATAAAAAGAGATGGCAGTTTTCACTGGTGTGTCGTTGTGACAACATCCATGCCCCCCCCCGGGAATGATCTCAGAGATATGCCAGCATCTGCACGGTCAAGATTCCAGAGCTTAAATTGGGGGTAATGACACTGCCAGCAACTGAACGGAAAGCCCACGGGAAGTGTGGCGGCAGAGGGACCGTCAACAAAGGGCAGAGCCTCTGGCAACTGCATCGCCGTGTTACTTGTTAGGAAGGGCTTACAGTGGATTTCAGAGGAACTGAGCAATATTCTGGGAACAGATGAGGGGGATAGAAATGATTTGTGAGACTTGTCCTCGACGATGACAGCGCTTTCAGACGTAAAAGCTAAACAACTCAAACACAAAGTCTGCCATCACTATTGCAGATAAATTATCTGTGTTCAAATCCAGCTGTACACATATTAATGTGTCAGAGTGAACACTTTTTCTGGTCCTGCTAAACAACTGAGTACTGCAACCTCTGCAGCTAAAGCACTCCTGTAAATAACCGTTCTGTAAATGTGAAGTATGTAATGATACAAACTTGATTTTGCTGCTGGCAAATGCAGGTTGATGAAAAAATATGTCCACCCGAATACAGGAATTTGGTTTGATACAATAATTCACAACCTCTTGTTGCCGTCAATTCCAAAGAGAAACTCGAAGACAAGAACCGAAAAGCTGCAGCATCAAACAGGCCACGTCACTCCTTGGCGTGTTGAACGTTTATTACCGCTGTTGTTGTTAAATTGTTGAAGGTTTGGGCATTCTATACTCCAAGTGTGCGTGATGCAGTTTCATGCAGACAAGCAGCAGAAATGGAAGCTTTGCCCAGTGATGGTGGACCCATGTCTGTACGCTTACGCTCTACCTTGACAAGACCTGTGGCCAAAAACTTTCTAACAGATGCTGCCTCTAACTTCACACCAGCCTTTGGAGAGCAAAACCTAATTTTCTTTGAGCTGTATTGAACATCTTCAAGCTCCAAGTAGTCTGAGAGAAAGTGCTCCTGATTTTTCTTTTTTTTTTTTTTTTTTTTTAACGCTTTCTAACTACAGCGTGAAACAGAAAACAACTGGGTGAAAGGACAGAGTGGAAAACTGGACATTTTAGCTTTGATTTCCTCAGTATCTTATTGGTATTGTGGTTGCTACTAGTTCTTTTAAAGAGTTGTGATGCAGGAGAGATGTAGAGCTATGGTTAAAAAAAAGCCAAGGCCCAAAGTGAGGAGGGCCTTACCTTAGCAGCCACTGAGGAGCTGGGTTTCTCCAGAAGGTCCCAGAGCTTCTTCCTCTTGTCTGGGCAACAGGTGTTATCAAACTCCCCCTCGCCCTCTCTTTCCCTGAGCGTCTCGGCCTCCCGCCTCAGCTCCTCGTTCATCTGCTCCTTCTTCTGGTGGTAGCGCGCCTGGCAGCACGACTCCAGGTAGATCTCGTCGATGCCCCAGTAGTCAAGCTCCTGGCCGAAGGACAGGGCGCACATCTCCTCCATCATGTGCAACTTGCCCGTCCGGTAGAAGTTGAGGATGGAGGTGAACGCCCCAGGGTGCCTGTCGAAGAAGTACTCGTTGTCGTTCAGGCTGTAGTCGTCGCAGACCTCCATCAGGGTCTCGTGGGTGTTGCAGTCGCGGAGCTTGCCCAGCCTGGTGCGAGGCAGCCTGTCCAGGGTTCTCCACAGGACCTCGTGGTTCAGACCGCCCACATTTATGCGAACTCTCCTGGACCGGGCCTTGGTCCGAATGATCTCGATGGGTTCCGGAGGGAGGGAGCCTGCAGGCCTGGGGTTGCTTTTCGGCAATCCAGAGCCTGGCTTCTCCGCCATAATGAATGGGTAAATGTATGTTGCTTGCCAGAAAGAAAAATAAAGAAAAAAGGGGGAAAAAAACTATGTTGGATCCTCTTTAGACAAGTCCCTCCATGGCTGAAATGAAACAAAAAAAAAAATAACTAATCGAAGAAAAAATTATTATGCATGATCTACAAGACACACTGCCTTGCAAAGTTACTACAGAAGCCTGAAAAAGTGGAAATATATATACATACACATACCTGATGTATATATTTTCTTAATCATAGAATAGCTCACTGTGTGGCACGAGGGAAATTTGTAACTAAATGTCTCAACACAGGTCGGAAATTTGTGAATTGTAACAAGTGCAACTTTTCAAGAACTTCCCACCAAATACTGGTAGTGGGGGGAGGGGGGCATGGAAATACCAACATACCTTCATTTTGTCACACATGCAACTTTTCCTCGCACAGGAACATTTCCTTAACTTTCCACTCCAAACATGGCAGGCTTAAAACGGCCTGTATATTTAGCAGTAAATCCCCAGCACGCACTCTTCTTTATCCAGTTTATATTTACCTCAAATGGGGCGCTTTGTGTAACAGCCGCGCTATTTAAAACTCACAACACTGGGTTCGATCGCAGCGCAATCACGCACCGGGTTCCGCCGCCCCAAATACTGGAAACACCCTCTTCGTCGTCACCTGTGACTTACCGTGGTATTAACTCGGTGGCTGCGGCGGCGAGCGCGCGCGAGCCGCGCGTCTCGCTTTATCTCCTCAAGGTTACGGTTGTTACATAAGACAAAGTCACACAGGATAACGGCTCAGTCCAGCCTGGCCTGGAAAAAAGTTCTCCATCGTTTCAGATTTAAGGAGGGAACAAAAAATTAGCGCGTGAAAGTCCTGAACCGTATATATTAGCAGTGAGAAGCTTCGCTCGTGCAGCTGTTTTATGACACGTTTCCGCGGCCGCCGCAGGAGCGCGACTCTCATGTGTCGTTTATGGATGAGCGCGAGGAACATTATCAACGGGTTATATTGTGTCCATCAGTATTTTAAGCACGTACGCTGATCCTTTTCTCTCTCTCTCTCTCTCTCTCTTTTTTTTCAACCACAAACCCCAGATCGCTGCCATGTTACATGTATCCGGACGAGCAACAGTTTCTACTCCTTCTTTTCTGCGGGTTTCTAACGGAGGGGCTGAAGCGCGAGTGAAGCAGCACGTGAAAAACACGTGAAAACACGTGAAAAATAGCCCGCAGGACAGCATTTATCTTGATTGATTTATTCATCTATTCTTATTCTTATTCTTATTCTTATTATTATGTGCTGGGTTGGGTGCACAAGGGCTCCGCAGTTAATCTGAGCGATAGATGGCTTAGTTTAATTAATACTGTCAAACTTGTGAAAAACGGATTCAGTCGACCTTTTTTGCATTTTTTATTTTTAAAAAATTATTATTCTGTGCTCTTCTAGATTATTTTTTTCTTCATGTTATAATATTCTAACAGATTCTCTTTTTTTTTTCCCCCCTGGAGTAAATCACAGTCAGTGCTGTACCTAACAGTGTAAAATACACGCCTCCTCTTGATACTGATGTCAACGACCAAACGCAGTCCTCCTTGGCAGCGTATATTATTATTATAATGTGTACATACACGTAAGTCATATAAATCAGTCTAAACACAGTGGAACCGTGTAAATACAGTACAGAGTGAACCCAGAGTTCTGCATCTCCACTAAAGTAGCGCGGACGCGTGTCATTTCCACGCTCACACTGCATCCCGCAGATGACTGTCAGCAGCGCAGACGGAACACACGTGTCTTACCTTGTCGAAACGAACCACCTTTCGCATAAAATCCGCTCTTTTGAGAACAGTAAACGAGGAGCGGAAAGGCTTCGGGACTCCCTGTGCCGAGCGGCTAGTAGGACTCAGTCCGCGCTCTGTGTGGAAGCGTCGCGGAGTGGCTCTGCTCTCCTCATCATGTTGCTCATCAAAATATTGTCATGTACATACAACAGAATGCTTATTAAAAGACATCCAAGTATGGTGTCAAAATAAAGAACCTGCGAAAGACCGCCGCTCTGCGCGCGGACCCTCGTCTCCACGCGTTGTCTGCAGATGCCGCGCGCGCGATAAGGACGGGAGGGAGGGGGACTGGGGGGGGACAGGCGCGCGGTGTGGAGCGGGCGAGCGAGCGAGCGAGCCGCACGGCGCGGGGCGGCACGCGCAGCGCGCGCACACAGCGCAGGGACTGGGCGAGGCGGAGGGCGAGCGAGCCGCATCACCGCCCCCCGGAGGTGAAGCCTAATTGGATTGGGCTCGCGCGTGGCCGAGGACAGCGGCGCGCTGGGGCGCGAGAGAGGGCGCGAGAGGGAGAGAAACGCGTCTCTCCTCCATCTCCAGCATCTCCCCGAGGCAGCGGGAGCTCCAGCTCCGGCGCGCGCGCCACCTCTGCCGTGGGGCGGTCCCGGGGATTTATTTCGAAGCGCAAACCCTCCGCAGTCGAGTGGTGGTGGTGGGGGGGGGGGACACTTTCATATTTCATATTTCCTGAGTGCCTGAGAAGTGTGGTCCTGCATTGGAAACCAGTCCAACTTAAAAAAGTCGCCACTTGTTGCTGAGCCTTAAGACTTAAGTTTATGTGAACCAGTTTAGACAGTTGGCTGCAGCACATTCACATGATTGATTCAACAGTTGTGCTCCCGACGCTGCTGCACAAGAAACAGAATCAAAATGACCCCCCGCGCAGGACAAAAATTGCTTCGATGCTGTGGAACAAAACTATATCCGAAAATTGTAACCGAGCATGACTGTTTATCTGACGGTTTTAACGCATGTTTGTGTACCTGTATTAAGTTAACCTTCAGAGGAGTAATACACCCCCCCCCCCCCCCTTCATGTTCTGGAAATCCTGATACGTCCCTCATATTTCTGTACAACTCCTTTGAGTCATAATCATTTTGTTCTGCTCCTTTGTTTTGTGTAAGAGATCGGACTATTTTTGAAATATGTGGGCCGTCCCTAATAATACTTTTGGTCCATTCCAACAATATGCATCATTATACTGAGCACAAGCGATAATAGTTTGATCCGTTCCAATATTTATTTATAACTGCAATGAGTAAAATTTGTGCCATTTTCGGTGTCTGCTGCCTTTGGACATGAAACACACAGGTTTTATTTCCACCTCCTGCAGTGTAGTAACCTTGAGTAACGTATTTATCCTGAATTACAACAAAAAAAAAATTTACCCTAGTGAATAAGTGGATAAATCAATGAAAGTCACTTTGCAGGAAAGTTTCAGATAAATGTAAGTAAATGGTCTGCTGAAATACTTGAGTATAAATACAGTAAGTACTCTTCATACTTTGCAATCTCCCCAATATCTGCCACTTTTACACCCCTGACAGGACTATGCACAGAGTAAACTTGGACACTTCTACAGCTCTTGCACATGGCATGACTGCCCGCTTGTGAGAATAGAAATCCACTCCATATCCTGACGAAACCAAGGTCATAAACTGAAAAAAGGGGACGTTGAATTTTGCTTTGAGATATTTTCTCACCAACACAGGCCTACTTCCTCGAAATGCCATTTGTGCTGCATTACAACACTGATTCCATGACACTCTACAATCAAAGTTATTATTTATTCACGTCGTTTATTTTAAAATGTGCGTAGAAGATTTCCTGTAGAAATTATTTATTTTTCTTGCAGGAGAACATGTGCACCACAGGGGAATTAAATCTCAAAGATTTCAGCTTGTGTAGCTTGTGTAAAGCACAGCCAGCTTTCCAGTACTCACACAGTAACCCAAGGCTGCACACCCTGACCATTAATGCACAAAACAAAAGAGTACAATATTGCTACTGTACTGAGAGGGTCATCAAGGTTTTATCTCTGACAAATGGTGAATGGAACACACAGTGAAGAGTCTGAATTAGCATGAGTCATGACAATCATTATGAGCCTATTACTTGTGTAATCACATTTAATTATACGATTCTCACCCTTTTAATTCTAATGTATTTCATTTTGCAGTCTTTGAATTAGAAATGCTTGTACAGTTTACAGTATTAATCCAATATCCATTATAGAGCTGGATTATGGCTCATGATGCTGCTTCTACCTTAAGGGTGAAAAATTGTGGACCTTTTTATTGTCCTGTATGTATAAATTGGATTACAGCAGTGTCACATTGAGTTTATTCATAGTTAACCTATTCTAAATGAGACTTTTTTGGTGATTCAATAAATTGCCTTTGCGCATACATATAAAATGCCAGTATGTCATCTGTGCTTCACCGAAGGACAGGAGGGGGAATTAATGACCAAGTTGCACCCTTGTTTGTTGTCTACCTCAGGTAAAACTTTAAGTACATCTCAAAAAAGCATCACATTTAACTGACACCTTTCTCCAAAGCAAGTTATAATGTTCAGATACAATTACTTACCCATTTATACAGCTGGGTAAGTTCACTGGAGTAATTTACAGTAAATACCTTGTTCAAGGGTCCTGTAGCTGGGGGTATTATTCAAACCAGTGACCTTTGGTTCTAAACGCAGCAACACTAACCACTTTGCTACCAGCTTCTCAGGCCACAAATCTTACAATTTCTTTGATACTGTAACGTAACACCTCCCAGACAGTGAAATTAGAAAGGCCTGGGTGGAAGCAGTAATTATTAAGTCAACCATCACTACACTTAAATTACAATGTTATAATGATGCACTAAAACACAGTTGTAGCCCTTTCTGTAAAGGTCATCCAAGGCTTAGCAGAGTAAACATTTGTTTATCCTCGTCAATCTAATGCACTGTATGAAGGAAAAGAAGAAATGTGTTGCAATTTATGGAATGCATCCCGAGAATTTACTGTATAATGAAGACACTGATGTTCCTATTTGGAAAAAAATATACTGTTTTCTATTAGCAGTGGCCTCTCGGCTGTTGACAGAGCTTCGGGAAGATATTACCCACACCAACGGCACTCATGCGTGAGGATTCAGGGCTTTGATATTTAACACAGTGTTTGATTTAACGCATGGCTGTAAGAAAGGTTTTTATCATCTATAGATGCCCTGTTGGAACAACAATGTTGGATTAAAAAATAAATGATTGTGGCAGTGAAAATATTCCTTCATTTTATGTTTCTGAGCCTTGCCAACACATCAATTTTAAACTCTGAAAGTAAACATAATTGCACGCAGAATGTCTGATTCTCACTGCAGCCCATATATGTAAAATTTTCACTGTATTTCCATTCTAAGCAAAAGAAGTTCATCAAGGTTAAATACTGGAAAAAAGAAAATAATAGTTTGCTGGGAAGAATCTATAGGGAAATTAGCTGCTGGCATGCAATTTCTGTCAAATAAAATTAAATTAATCCAGTACAGAAGTTATGATGGTTAGTATATAGGTAGATATAATAATAAATCCAAATCACTGAGGAAGTTGACATTGGACCATTCTTAAACTGTAATTAATGTCATCATTTAGATACAGAAGTACAGCATATACAGTAAATACTGAGGGGGGGAGTAAGGAAAAAGGCAAAGAATGTTTCTAAGGAGTAAAACAGAGGTAGTAGGTGGCCTACTGGTTACAACTGTTGTTACATTTAGAATTGAGTGATCCTGCTTTGAAGCCAGGGGGTGCAGTGGCACAGTGGGTTTGACCTGGATCTGCTCTCTGGTGGGTCTGGGACCCAAGTCCCGCTTGGGGTGCCTTGTGATGGCCTGGCATCCCAACCTGGGTGTGTCCCCTCCTCCTCCAGCCCTGTACCCTGTGCTGCTAGGTTACGCTCTGGCTCTCTGTGACCCCCACTCAGAAGGAGTGGCTTCAGCCAATGTGCATGTGTTGTGGGCATGTGTGCTTTGAATCCTCCTCCTCCTGTAATACCCTTCAGGAGGAATTATCCCCTAAGTTTCTCCAGTAAAAGTTACCCATCTGCATAAACAGGTTTTCAAATTCAAGCCCTTTAACATAGTAAGGTGCTTTGGAGAAAAGTGTTGCCTAAATAAATGAAGTCAGCTGCATGTCTTCAACAACGATTGTTTAAGGTGGAAGGCTCCAAAAGTGCTTTGCAATATTACATCCATTACATCCTTTGAATTTAATGAAAATCAAATCAAAACCTCAAAAATCAAACAGCTAGTAGTGTAGTGATTAGAATTACTGCCTCTGGATCCAAAGGTTGCAGCTTGATCCCAGCCTCTGGCTGTAGTACCCTTGAGCAAGGTACTTACTCAAAAAATTGTTCCTGTATAAACAGGTACATAATTGTAACCTTAACACTGTTGTAAGTTTCTTTGGAGAAATGTGTCAGATAAATGTAAGAAGATAACATCTCAATGTAGCAAATTTGCTTTTGAGAGCTTCCAGAGACCAAATAGCTTGACCCAAGGTGCTCAATGCGATGATTGCAGTAGTATAGAGTATCCTTTTGCTGAGCCATGAGCACAGCGCTCCTATCCTGGAGGACAGTATCTCAGAGGTGTGGGAACATGGAGATAGACCACAGACCAGTGTACTGTCATAGCCCTCAGATACAGAGGTGTATGGTACCCAGATTAGAAGCTTAGGGTGGAGAAGATATTGCCAACAGAGCAATATCTGTATGGGACTAGACCCATCTGACCTAACTGGCAGTAAACCGACAGGTAGATGTCAGAAGCCAGGAGACTGGATGCAGAAACTGCAGATGCTCAATGTACTGGAGAGAATGGAAGAACTTTGACCTGGCCAGTAGGCAGAGAAACAGGATCAGGAATCTGATCTTCAGCAAACTAGGGAAAAACGAAAGGCAGGTAAACAAATCTGTGAAGACAGGCGAAATTCAAGAGCCCGAAAAAAAAAGCAGTAGGTCAGGACCCAAACAATAAAAAAGCAACAAAACCAAGAACCTACAGGTGATGAAGAATACTCAGGTCTTGAGTTCAGGGCAAGGTTGTCTTATTACCTATGAGAAACACACCAAATTTTAGTCAAAAACTGAACCAATCAATTACTGAGACTTCATCTTACTCTTGGGGATGTGGCTCAATAGCAGGCAGCTTTTCTGGCCTCTCTTATGGTGAACTTTCATGAGTCTGCACAAATGAAAACCAGGTCTAGTTTTATGAAGTCGTTCTTTAAGAAAACTTACATAAGATAAGCTTTTGCTCTCAGCAGTCCAGCTGAGCCATATTCTGTCTACTTCCTCTGAGTTTATTCTTCTTGAAAATAACAAAATGCTTGTCTTTCAGGTTTATGTGCTTTTGAGGTTCTTCAGACAGAGTAGGTAAGCTCTTGTGAAACATACAAGGGGTTCTGCTTTTAAAAATATTATTTTGTTTTTCATGCTTTGCCCCCAACAAAGCAATTCTGAAACCTGCCATGGTATGTCGCACTCATTTCTGTTACTGCTTGTCCACATCAGAGTGGTCCAGGTCTATCCTAGTAGTCCTGGACACAAGGCTAAGGACACCCTGGACAAGATGGTAATCCATCAAAGGCTAGTCACACACACATACACACCCTAGTACTCGAGACAATTTAGTGCCTCTAATTTACCTGAAATGCATCTTTGGACTGTGGGAGGAAACTGGAGCACCCAGAGGAAACCCATGCAAATACAGGGAGGACATGCAAACTCCACACAGACTGACCTGGATTCAAACCTATGCCCAAAAGCCCAGGTGCTGTAAAGCAGCAGCGCTACCTGCTGCACCACTGAGCCACCCATCAATGTAGTGTTTCTGTCAAATATTTCAGGCATTGTACTCATTTCTCAGATGACAAAAGATCAATAATCTATTTATGCCAAATGAGGTGCAGTGACACCATGGTCATTATTTAACCCACAGAGTGCATTGTGTGCAGCTTACAAATAATAAATTAGGCTGCACTGTGAGAGATTAATAAAAAGGATATGTTGACATCTTTATTTCAAAACAAAGAAGGAATCACCAAATAACAAATGTTTGTCTCCCCAGGTAATGGTTCAAAGAGACAACAGCAGAACATCTGTTTGACTGTAGAAATGAGAAATGCCTCTTCATAATGCAAAAGAACCTCAGGAGACAAAATTGCTTCTTTAAAAAAAACATGCAGAGGATAAAGTGGAAATAATTTTACTACATCCATCACTGGTTACTGCTTCTCCAGTGCAGGGTCAAGGTGGCCTGTAGCCTATCCCAGGAGCACAGGGCTTGGGGCAGGGTACACCCTGGATGAGATGCCAGTTCATGCCAGGGAAATCACACACACACACTCATCCACTCACACATACACACAATGGGCAACTTTGATTCAGCTGTTCATTTGAAACGTGCTGTTGGACCGGAAGGAAACCAGACACCTGGAGGAAGCTCTCACAAACACGGAGATAACATTCCTTGATTGAAGCCCATATTCAAACTCACAGCTCAGGAGCAGTGAGGCGCCAGTGCTACCTGCTATGTCCTCCATTCACCTTCATGCATTTCAGTCAAAAGCAAGACACTTTCTTTTATGTTCAGGCACGAGACAAAAGGCATCAGGAATCTGCCAAAGGTTTGAAAACAGGTTCTGCATACAGATGAGCTACACCAGGGTGTCAGATCCAGAGGAAGCAAAGGCCTTGAGGCTGCTGGTTTCAATTTACATACTTAGCTGACAATTTTCTCCAAAGCAACTTACAATGGTAGTTTACCTACAATTATTTACCCATTTGTACAGCAGGGTTATTTTACTAGAGCAATTTAGAGTAAGTACCTTGCTCAAGGGTACTATAGTGAGAAGTGGGGATCAAACCCACAACCTTTGGGTCCAAATACAGCAGTTCCAACCACTACACTACCAGCTATCTGCCCTGCCCTGCCTCATTCCCCTGGCCTCATTGGTCCAGTCACAGTCACAGTCGTACACATATATCAACACATGTCCTCCAATACAGTGTATTTCATGATCGTCCAGCAACATAACTTGGCTGCTCAAATCTACTTAGTCATATTTAATGTAATGTCAAAACCTTAAATATGATGGGTGCATTTAAGCTGTCTAGGGAGGATTTTGGACTAGAAAACTGCATTTAAAAAGCCAACCAGAAATGAAGTTTTATACTGCTAGTGTAGTCCTCTGTGACAATGTGGAAAGGACAATCTCATGACATTAGCTAGAACTATTTTCTACTGCCGTCACTGGGTGCCTTCAGAGATTTATAAAATGTCAGTTTTAGGAGAGATAGAATGGTATGGAGCACAGAGTCTCTCCTGAATAAAATAACCCCTGGTCTAGGTGTGAACGATGGTTTTTGAAAGAGTGTGTGTGAAATGTGGTTGTGAAAACAACAGTTTACAAAAGTGGACCTACGTTGCATTGTGTGCTACTCTTTATCATTTCAGCTTTGCTGAGTTTGAGGAAAAGCACGCTTTTAACTATTAATTTCTGCTCCATAGCCAAGCACTTCCAATAGTTGTGTTAATGTAGAAAGCATTTCATTTTCAAAAGGTAAGTCAATTAATTTTTTTTTTTTTTAAATCAAATGAAACATCAAAAAGCATGACTTGTAGTGATCTTGAACATGCATCATTTAAGCATTTATCAATTCAGTGATTTGGATGACTAAATTATTCCCTACTGATTTATTATATTTAAGTTACATTATTGCTCCTTAATTATTCATACATTATTTTTCAGTAAATCAAGAACATTTTGTAATCAAATACAGTCCAGAAACATTTTGCTAATTGTATGATGAATGTATAATGTCTGCTGGCATAGATTTCAACTGCATGTTTTATGTCACACAATTTACTAATGAGCATAAATACATTTATTCATTTCAGACACTTTTCTGCAAAGTGACATACAATGGTTATTAAATAATACTTTGCTGACACCTTCATCAAACAGTGGTAGTTACACAGCACTGAACTCTACGTTCATACACCACAGCTCCTCGCTGTGCCACCATACAGTCCGACATATTCTTTTTCATCAAATGTACTATTTCCCGCACTCTGAAGAATGTAAGTAGTGTAGTGAAATACATGGTTAAATAGATGGACTTCAGTAACCTAAAGATTGCTTCTTCCAACTTCAATGCTGCTGCAGTACCTTTGACCAAGGAAACTCACCCTGCACTGCTCTTACACAAATTCCCAGCTCTAAAAAGGATTCAACAGATTCTTTGGATTAAATAAAATAAATTTGTTGCATCCCCCCATGGAGCTACTAGAAACAGGCTCAGGGTAACAGGAACGTGCCCTTCATTGAGCATGTACACATCTTCCCCATAGCAACCTTGACAAAGACGCTCCAGACAGTACTAAGCTGTCCCAGAACGCTCGAGAGTTCCCCCAGGTCACTCTAAGACCCCCTACCCTGTACGATGGTTAGGAGGTCACCCCTTTAACTACCCAGAATTCCCCCCATGATATACTCTGTAAATATGTTATCGATTTATTCTGTAATTCTGTGTCAGCTGTTTGTTCGTCTGTAAATACTGGAGGCACCTAGAACAACAGCAAATTCCTTGTGTGTATTAGCACACTTGGCCAATAAAACTCATCCTGATTCTGATTCTAAGCATAAACCATACAACAACCAATGATACGGAACACCAAACTATGCGCAGAAATAAACACTAACACCGACTATTTCCATTGAACTGTATCGGCTCCCCTCAGCGCCATTACAATATGTAAGAATAATTAGTTCAGCTACGGTAATGAGTTACAGCTAAAATCTAAAAATGTTTTCTCAGTCTTTGCACCATTATTCGTATCATTATTCGGTAATTAGGTAGCTATTAGTAATACCAAAGAGAGCAATAGCCCTTTACTGTACCTCAAATAAAATCTTGCAACAAAAAAGAGGTCCAAAGATTTAATTGCCAGGAAAGGTGCTCTGCGGTTGAGCTTTGGCTCATCACTTAGTCATAAAGAAAATATGACAGTTCAAGGACTGGCACAGTGCAGGTCTCATAACCACTCTGCCCGCAGTGTACCAGCAATGGCATGTTGTGGGTCTTACAGCAGCAGGTGTGGCTTCTATGGTGACTGCCTTTTACTATGCCGGTTATAGTTTGCTTGTGTGGGTACCATACATGCATCCATGCTGGGTCAAGTCTTAACTGAACGTCTGCGATTGGAGACGTGTTCATATCTGTAAACACCTAATTGAAATGAAATAAGGCTTGGACTGGGCAGTGTGGCGGCACAATAGTTGTCTTACAACACATGGGCTGTGTGACTGGCTATGGGGCTCTTCCAGCTGCTCCTGTTTCCTTCCTCTCACTCTACAGTGTGTTCCATTGGACTGGTGTATAGATGGGTGAATGACTGTAAGCAGTTTAGTGAAGTGTATGTAACACTAACCCCAACCCTGGATACAGGTGCCAGCTAAATATAAATTTTAATAATCATGCTATGTCGCTTTGTAGAAAAACATCTACTGATGAATAAACCTAACCCTAACCCTAGTCCTACGGGGGATGCAGTGATGCAACGGGTTTGGCTGTGTGGTGGGTCTGAGGTTTGAGTCCTGCTTGGGGTGCCTTGTGATGGATTGGCATCCCATCCTGGGTGTGTCCCCTCCCCCTCCAGCCTTGTGCCCTGTGTTGCTGGATTCGGCTCTGGTTTGCCGCGACCCTGCTTGGGACAAGTGGTTTCGGACAACGTGTGTCTAAAATCCTAGTCCTTGAGCCTAGAATTTAACTCTAACCCTAATGTAAATGTTGAATAGCATCTTTTACTGCAATGTCTGTAGATGTGGCTGGCCTATGCACTTCTTCACGTTATTTAGGACGTTTCCCTGAGCGACTTCTGATCCAGTCAAGAAAACTCGATCTTCACAAGCTGTCATCCCATTAGGAGACTTAATTGCGTGTGCTGTGTGTGTGTAAATACCAACAAAGTTACCGTGCTTGCTTTGCTGAAATGAATGGAGGCTGTTGTGGACCCCTGAAAGCAGTTAGAGATGATAGGCTGCACATGAAGAGCTGTAGCAGGATAGGACAGTGGGAAGAGGAGCTGTGGGAGAAGCATTAGTCTAATTAGAAAAGGCATAAAGAACATTCCGTTAAATTGTGTTAAACAAATACATTAACTTTGGGATCCCTAATACAAATATTGTATTTTTTGTGTTCTGCATAATGGTTTACAGCACAGATTTGTGTACTAAATCAAACCTGATTCATTTACTGACTGAAAATCTGATAAGAAAAGAAACTGTAATAAATTAATAGTTGAGCATTGAATTTTCGCTGCCCGCAATCGTGTCGTGGCCGTGAAGTGTGCCACTGCATCCTTTGGAAAATCAGAACGGCGGTTTTTATGCTCACATTAAAAATGTCATCAGCTGGACTCCACCAAGTAGATGGTCATGAATCACTCCATGGCCGCCTCGCCGCACTGTGCTCACTCAGATCAGGGGTGTAAATTAACACAAGGAGGACAGCACGTTTCTATGGGAAGATTAACTGGCAGACTTCATTGCCCCATTGACCAAAATGACAATGAGAATAATCTGATATATTATTCCTTATAGGGGGGTGCGGTGGCGCAGCGGGTTGGACCACGGTCCTGCTTTCCGGTGGGTCTGGGGTTCGAGTCCCGCTTGGGGTGCCTTGCGACGGACTGGCGTCCCGTCCTGGGTGTGTTCCCTCCCCCTCTGGCCTTACGCCCTGTGTTACTGGGTAGGCTCCGGTTCCCCGTGACCCCGTATGGGACAAGCGCTTCTGAAAATGTGTGTGTGTGTGATTATTCCTTATAGCCATTTTTTAAATGAAAAATTAGATACGTTGAAAGGACATGTTTTTCTTTTTCGCTGGCGGAGGAATGCAGGCAACTGTCACATTATGTTTCTTATTTTCCACACACGAGACTGCACGGACTTGGTCCATTTACCCTTTTTATGTAAGCGGTGGTCTTTTCAAGACACGACTGCCCAGAAGCTACGTTGTCTGACCTTTACGTTGAACAAACTGGCTTGATTTTTTAACCGTCACACAAAATTAAATGTAATCGACTAAAAGAGTTCAGACTTAACAAGAACACATTAATCATGTTTGCACACACATATATATATATATACACTCTGTAAGTTAATTTAGCAAACGAGTTTTCTTTTTCACATTAATACATCGGAGATGGAGGCTCTCAGTAGTTTTCCCCTTACCGTTATGATCTTTTTTTCATCTGCGAACAGCAAGAGAGACAGAAGAAAACTCCTTTGTGTTAATATAAACATACTTGGAAATCCCAGTAAAAAAAGATTAATTGCCCCTTTTGTGGTGGATTTTTACTACTGCATACTGCAAAAACTAAGATCACGATGTCCATTACAGCCATTCACTGGCAGTAGGATTAAATTTGACGTTTGAGAACAAAGAGCTTGGAACCTCGTTTGAACAAAGAATATTGTAAGATACAATGCTAAATCTTTAAAATGCACATGTAGAGAAATATTTGCCTATATCTGATTCAGAGGTTTGAAGAGAGCATTTTCTGAATGTGAAGTTCTTGGTCTGATACATGGTCTCATCAAGAGCAACTGCCATATCGTTGCTGGGTGGTCTTCATATTCAGACCTAGGTTGGTCCAGACTTGAGCTTCTGCTTGCTATCTCAGATCACATATTTCTTCATGAAGCATTTTGTTAAAGCATTTTTGTGTCCAGATGTCATATAACCACAAGGGTCTCTACAAACCCAATCAGCGCCCACTTCTTAAAATCATTTCTAGTAATCTTGTGTCCTGGAAGAACCTACTAATAACTTGAATGGGCTGCTTCTCAGCTGTGGTCATATCAGTTTTCCCCAAATTTTCCACGATCTCTGTTATTACCAATGATTCCCAAACCTCCGTGGTTCAGTTCGAAGGACATCAATAAATTCGAACAAAAAGCATCTGAAATCAAATGACAAAATTCACAAAAACATACACAATTAAATCGCAGTAAATTGCCAGGCTTCTTCCTCTGTTGTCTTTCATTCCAGCTGCAGCCCATCATTCACCAGGTGAATTTTCTGGAATGAGTCCAAAAAAATTTTCCTACACATTGTCCTGACTAGAAAAATAAAATTAATTATTTGTTTCCAGAACCTATATATTAAGCCATCGAAAAATACTGGAAAAAAATCTTCATCATAAAACATGTCTTCATGTTCCAGTGACACAATCATTTTACTATAACCAGAATTTTTTGTAGTAACTTCCTCATAAGCATCTAAAGCTTTCAGAAATGAAAATTTACTCATTAATAACTCAATCATTACTTTCTCTCAATGACAAATTTGATGTCCTTCCAAAACATTGCCATCCCCAGAACTGAAAAATTGAAGAATCTTTCACACATCCAGCACGTTTAACCTTCACCCCGTATCAGTGAATGCCTTATTTCCGGGAAGAAATTTCAAAATATATTACATACCGTACTCAGTCAGTCAATGATGATCATTTCTCACTGACAAATGGTTGCAGGATATAGAGGTAAATGAGGACACTGCAGACTGGACTACAGTTTGCAAGAATGTCTATTAACTGCAGACTTCAAGCCACTGAACTGAAACCCCTCCCCACAAACCACAAAAGTGAAAAATGTGTTATCAATCGACTGGAGACATAGAAATATCAGCATTACTTTCCACCTGACACCGAATTTACCATCTACCCCTTGTGTGTGTTCTTGTGATGCTGATTTCTTCCCCCACGTCTCTGTCCACAGGTCACCAAGCGTTGCAGCCCTCCCCTTTCTTTAGCGTCCTTCACCAATTGAAGAACCTTGACTTTCCACTTCACCTGAAAAAAAATAAGTGCGTAAAAGCAAAAATGTCATCTTTGTATCGGCTGATTATTAAATATTCATCAATTGATTATTAAATATGCTGACACTGAATGAATCACTACGTCAACTGCCCAGCAAATATCTTTATTTAAAAAGGTTTGCACAGAAAAACTAATAATATCAATATCGTCTGAATTTCAGTGGAGCAACCACTCCGTACTGTCTCAGCGTTGTCACGTTTTCCATGTTTTGTTATGCATGTTAATTGACTCAGCTTGTTTTGTGTGCATGTTTTTGTTTAACCGGTGGAGAAAAACAAAGAGATCATGAGATCAGCTTTTAAACTCTGCTTCGGACACGTATGACAAGGAACGGCCTGGGTCTGCTGCGTCTCCAAGGTGTCGAGAGGCCTTGCATCCCAGACAGATCACTAATCCCCTGGGAGCTTTGTGTCTCCCACCCCCTGGGGTCACTTCACCATGTGGTACCCTGTGGCACAGAAACATAATGGGATTCCCTTAACTTCCAGACTTGTGGTCTCCTGTTCTATTACAAGAATCAGGGTGACCCTTTTAGTTCTTTCCAAAGCCTGGAAGGAAATTTCTTTCAAGCCTTCAGCTTGGTGTAGTAGTAGGAGGAGATGAGCCAGTCTCACTATGTTCTGCCTTATTTGTTCCACTAATTCCCCTCCCCACCCCTGTCGCCTGTGTGTGGTCGTGAAACACTCGTCTTATTGATGAGGACCCCACTGATGTACTTTCTCTCTGCTCCACCTTGTATTTTACCACAATGAACACGTCAGCTGCTGCAGAAGAGCATGACTGGAGCGCTCAGGTAAACATTCCGGCTTCTGTAATCACTGCTGCAAGATTTTCTTGAGTACAGCTCGCTGCTTGCATGCACTATTCTGCATAAAAACACAAATCTTAAAATTACACTTCTGGAAGCCCAAATGAAAGAGATGAACCATTAAATTCTTTTTGATATAGTCTCCATGGGTAACTTTGAGGATAACGATTCTGTTAAATGCAAATGTAATCCAAGCTGTACTGTAACATACCATTCAGCTTAATAACTATAATGCATAGTGTGGTTCAGATGAATTTCTGGATGCTTTGTACTGCATAATTTACCATTTCCATGCTTATGAGAAATCCAGAACAGCAGGTGTTATGTTCACGCTGAAGTAAAGCCTTGGTAGTGATTAACTTTGTGCGCATTGTGTAAAAAAAACGTCTCAATAGCCACATCTAGAAAACATAATTTGGGGTTGATAATGCAGCTAAATACTCAGGCATCATGCAGCCCTGTGTCTGTGTGTGGGCAGTTGCCATAGGAACCCCAGTTGTTGCATCATGTAGAAGTAACTCTGGTATAACAAACTCACACTGCTCAAAAGCTTGTTTTAGTGTGTTGGGGATTTTTTTTAACAGTCATATTGCACTAGATGCAGTGGAAGATAACTGTTATGCAACTCAAATGCCTTTGAGAATGATACCCCTTTGAGTGGGAGGTGATTGGCTATTGTCCTTTTTGTCGAGAGGCCATGTGTGACTATTACTCAGTGCGAGTGTTCTTCTCACAAGCCAGCGGCAGTTGATTGACTGCACTGGCATCCACTTTTACGTGCATGTGCGGAAGCTCGTGTATAACTACGAGAAGGCCTCTGGTCTTCACATACCAGCCAAAATTGTACCATACTTTCCCAATCTGGAAATCGTGGTATGTATGTACTTTCCAGGTACATGTCAATAGATGCCTGTGTATCCGTGTTTGTCATCAGTATACTTAAAACTCACAAACACAGACACATTCGAAGAAGCCGCTTGTCGCGAGTGGGGTTGCAGCGAACCGGAGCCTAACCCAGCAACACAGGGCGTAGGGCTGGAGGGGGAGGAGACACACCCAGGATGGAACGCCAGTCCATCACAAGGCACCCAAAGCAGGACTCGAACCCCAGACCCACCAGAGAGCAGGACCCAGCCAAACCCGCTGCACCACCACACCCCCCTATAATTAAAACTATTTAAACTATTTCCAAACATATTTCTAAGGATATGACAATTCCCAGAATATTTTGTATGTTTGTTCTGTGGGAGATGTTATATTTTGACAATAGATGGCTATTGGAATGTCGGTACACATGATCCTCTTCTATTATGTGCTCGGGAGAACTACCCCTTAATCTGTCTCACACAAACTGTACGTACATTACAACACATAGGACACCTCTGTTAAAAACTGGCACGATCCAAGGAGAGACATGAAATGCAATAGTACACATACAGGGCTGCCAAGTGTTGCAAACAATAACCCAATGGGCAACTGAAGAATCCTCAGCTCTAAAGCATTTACAGAACACATCAAAACAGTCAATGAACAATAAAAACAACCCATACACACTATGTGGCAAGGAATGATAGGAGATCCCCTACATCCCATTGCTGCATATCTACCATTTTCTACAAATATTATTCTCATACTGCAAACTACATATACTTATGGGGAAAATTCAAGTCCATACATATATTCTAAAATTTAAGCAAAAAAAATAATGAAATATACTGCACATTTCTCAGAATCTCTTAAAGTCTCACAAAATATAGTTGCATGAACCCATTTATTTTATCTGCCAGACTGAGATTCAAAGATAACAAAGGCTGTTGATTTGCATGTAAAATACGGCTGATCCAATAAAAAGAAGTCCTGCGACTGCAAGGGCGGGAGACGGAGAAGGACAGCTATAATTTAGCTGAGCGTCAGCAGGGGAACGAAGCGGGCGGAACCGCTCAGTTAAATTATTATAATAAGCGTTCAATCGATGCCTGATGCCTGTCTAAAAATAGCCGCCACACTGAGAGCCAGGCCTCAAAGAGGGGTAAACACACAGCTGACTCCCCTTCCCCTCTGAGAACTGACAATGGCAGCCTTTCTGGGACCCTTTTAAGTGATTAAAAATTGTGCTCGTTGCCGCTAAATTTCCTCGGGGAGGGAACACGAACAGGTAATAACAGGGTGAGCCGGGGTGTCAACTCCTGCCTCCGGATCCCGGATCCGTGCCCCCGCTGGACCGGGGAAGTAATAAATGAAGTGGGAACCCTGAGTGATGGACTGCTGGGATCAGTGATTCATGAGTATTCTGAGAGCAAGCATGGTGAAATACATTAGTGCGATTCCATGGGGGGGGGTCTGCTCAAGTGTGAGCTGGAGGTAGAGAATCAAGCAGGGCTGATGTTCACCTTTGTGCATTTTGACGACGCAAGGAGTTCTTCGGCAAGTCCCTGTCCTCATATAATCTTCTTTTCTCCACCTAACTTTGCTCCGCACACTCGTTTTGATTAAAATGAGTTAAACACAGATGCCTTTTTTTACACCGTAAACCGAATTAAAATGACCTATGGAAATTAATGATGATGTAATTTGTCACTGCTACAGATATAGAAAGTTTCTCAGAGCCGTAGTAAACTGGACACCAGCAAGATCTGGAGTCAATATTGAAACAAACTGAAAGTGGCCTTTTAATAAAAGTTTTACAATAGATATAGGAGCAATAATTACCCCCTTCCTGCTGAGTAAGCACACAATAGAATAGTTCCTCTGTGGCTGTGAAAGATGTAAAATTTAATTTAAAAAAAAAAAAAAGGTGAAAATTAAACTGTGAACATTTTTTTTCTCTGTTTGTGTCTTCTTTTTTGTATCGCCCTAGCTCCATGACCACTGTGGCACATGTTTTAGCCGCATTCCTGCAATTTTGTTCATTTTCTCTAACATTATCATTAGATTTGTTTGCAGGCAAGCCACACTTGTGGAGTGGTTTCGTCATTATGTGACCTCAAGGCGCTGAAGTATGTATTGCGCAGTATATGGACTTTTACATTATACATTAGTTCTTACCATTAACTGTGTGTCTCGCTGTGTGAAAAGGGCCAGAACTGTACAATGCAGGTGGCTGTTGTACATGTAAAATGTTTGATGTTACACACACACACACACACACCACTACTATACTTCTAATATCTACATAAAATGTACATCTCAGTTACAAAATATCTTGAAATTTATGTCCTGTATAAGTTAACTGGACTATCATTATGCTAACAATACTCTATATGCTAATGTAAAAGCAGTAAACATTCTCAATATGGTCCATAAAGTATGATCGCTGTCATCCATCCATTCCAATCCATCCATCGTCAACAACCGCTTGTATGGCTATTACAATGAGCAATACTTATATGACATTGTGAGTGCTAAGTTTAACAATCAGACGTACGTTAAATCCCTCCTGATCTCCAATGATCTCCATAATGAGCTGAAGGTAATCCTGAAAGACATTTCTTTCTCCATCTGTCATTATTTCCATTGCATGGTTCCATACAGTAACCTGTGTCTGGAGTTTTTAATTTGCAATTTCACGTCTGGCTGAAGGACACTCACTTCTTCGTCTTTATAACAGCTTTCCATGTCACCTGTGGAAAAGAACATTTAGAAACTATGAGAAAGGATGCAGATGTCAACCAATTTTTCAGTTTATTCCAAATCCATAGATGCATTAATGTAAAACTTGTGGCCTAACATGGCTTTGCCAACATAGATACTATTAAACACCACTAACAGAACTGCACACGTAATGATTTTTTATTGCAAGTATGGGAGCCCACAGGAGTCATTATCACAGGAGAAGGCACTTTTCAAATTATTGACAATATTCCAGAATATTTTTCAAAACGGATTTAAAATAACCACATCTAGATGATTCAAACACAGTGTTTTATTACACAAGAGAGGAAACTATTTTTACAGTTACAAAGTTTTAAAAATATGTATTATGTCCTATTAAGACTTCCTTACACTGCACTTTAAAAAGGTGTCTTTTCATGGCATGGCAAGAAATGAAGACATAAGGCAGTCACCTTCTGTGTTGTATCACAATGTACATTTAATATACATATAATTAAGAAAAGCAGAAACAGGTGAGATCAGATAGTGCAACAATTACTGCAAAATCCATGTGCTGCAAAGTGATATAGTACAAATATATTAGTTGATTGATAAAGGGCAGCATCTCGAGACAAGGTTCCTCAAGTGACCTTTGTCCACCCAAACCATACTTGGTCAATCAATTAACTATTAACTAACAATTTGATTAACTAACAATTTGACCTGCATCTTTGGAGTTTTAAGGCAGCAACCCATCCTTCTGAGCCCTTGTTCATCAACCAATTTCTGAATCCATTCCTGTTTCAGCAATATGAAACAATCAATTTTTTCATTTGTTTTCATATGCTGGACGGCCTGTGGAGATCTGGAGTCAATCCCATACGGATCGGCAGCCAATCCCAGGAAGTAGTTGGCTTAATGTAGGTTGTCTCCTGGACGCGACTATCGATGACAGCATGGTCACGCCTCTGAATTCTTATACATGCTAAGGGCAAGTTAAAGTGGTCTGCACATCTTCATGTCTTTGGAATGTGGGGGAAACTGGAGCATCTACATCAAACTGATATGAACAATTTGATCTGCATCTTTGGAGTTTTAAGGCAGCAACCCAACACTCTGAGCCCTTGTTCCTCATACATTAAATAATAACAATGCAAAAATTTAGATTATTTCAGGCTCTGTTTGGTTTTTATTTTATTATTTTGGATTGTTTATAAACCATTTACATTTCAGAATATGGTCACTGGTATCATATTTAATAATATATTATATATTGTCTTTTGTAATAATATGTGTATTTTGTACATAAAGCAAAATGTTGATTTGATATCTAAAATGTATTGTCTTCAATTTAATTTCAGACTTTTTTGCCAAATTGGGAAAAAAGAAACATTGTTTGGCATGTCACTAAATCAATTGAACAATATATTGCATTTTCCAGCTGAATAAAAGGAAACTACAGAACTGCCATAATAAATTTTGAATCATGACAAATATCTGGTGTCTGTGCCATCAAAAATGACATAATACACCGTAAAGCTTTGATTACATTGCATTTCAATTGCAAAGGTTATTATTTTGCACTGATTCAAAGCCAAGATATGTGTCTTTATAGAGCTTTAAGAATAATATTTTGCTGATACTGTTCTTATCTCATAATTAAGGTCACAAGATGAATTGTGGTTGGGTCATAACATCTATGAAATGATGATAAAGATTAATCATTTAGACAGCTAAACCCCCCCCCCCAAGAAACAACAAATTGCATTGTGAAAAGAGCAACTGGCTCTGCAACCACTTAGATGTGGAAATATGAAAGATAACAATAAAGTTGCATCAGCATTTGCAAGTCTTTTTGCTAATTTCATTCTGCCTAAAGTGTTACTTAAATACAGAGTTTAAATTCTTTCTTAAAGTTTGTAAAAGTTGTGCATAACTTTGGTCTGCCACTTCCATTAGCAGGACGAGGCCACTTCATCACTGTTATCGTCAACATCAACATCTGTTTAATGGGCTAATGGTAGTTTGGTCAACACAGATGCCTGGGGGTAATCAAAACGCAGCTGTCTGGGGTAATCAAACAAAGTGATTAGTGTGCAAAATGGTTTTCCCCCAAAGCGATGTGGTATTTACAGGACCCCGCAGCCTCTTGACACATGTCAGTGCTGTAGGGCTTCCAGAGAGGGCGTCTCCGACTCGCTCCGTCCAGGAGCTTTTACACTCTAATGGCTTTCCTGGCAGGCAGTGGCAACTAAGTGACTCCAAGTATCCACTTGGAGGCTGAGAACGTCCACTCCATCTTCTCTGAGGCTAATGAAGGAGGCCGAGCACCAACACCGGGATTCCTGCTCCGAGCTGCATGTTGGCCCTCGTGTTTACGCACCGGTTTTATGTTCGACTGCACGTTCTGCTGTGGCAGGCGCAGTTAAACAGCCCTGCATTAAACTGACTGTCTGGAGCACTCCTGATTTCCTCATATGAACAAATATCGTAATCTGCTGTGCGTCCGCCTTCACATAAAGGTTACTCCCATTAGAAAAATTATGTACCAGTTGCGTATTTATAAGCAAGTTTGCAGGTCTACTGTATTCTCTTTTTCATTGTTTTTCCCCACGGTTAAGCTAAGAGGATTGCATTCTGGGTAAAAACATGAAAATGTAAAGCGAAAGCAGCCAGGTCAAATCTTAGATACACAAGAAGGGTTAGGTTCACAAGCTGTATAACCTCAAGTGATTTATTACATTCATTCATTTAGCTGATTTATCCAGCTACGTATATCAAGCGATGCAGGTATTTGCAAGTGTTTACAGCTCTTTGCATGTTTGTAGCTTTTGTGCCTTACTACAAAAGCCAATCCATGAAGGCAACAGGTGGGATAGTGGTTAAGGAAATGTAATACTAAAATATGAATATGTAAAGAAAAGCCCAGTGCACATGAAAGCATGTCGGTACCAAAACTAGATATATGTATCTTCAGATGTCAAATGAAGACTTTTTGCTTTTGAAACCCAGAAACTGCTGATTGTGGAAAGGTTACAGAGAATCAAAAAAAAAAAAAAAAAACCCTGAAATTGTGAAAGTCAAGTCGTGGACAAGCTCCATACTCAGCTGTTAAGTGTTAGTTTTCCAAAATGTGCTTTGCCTTGTGCTTCATATAGATTCCAGTTTAAATTAAGATGCTCCCCTCCAGGTTGGCCATGATCAGCTCTATAGGAGCTTAGATACTGCTTCTTAAGCAATCTAGGAACATTGTCTGAACTCCACAGTTGGCTATAACATCAGGGCAGAAAGCTGGAGGGGACACACCAGGACAGGGCATCAGTATGTCGCAAGGCACCCCAAGCAGGACTCAAACCTCAGACCTGCTAGAGAGCAGGTCCTGGCCAAACCCACTGCGCCACCACAGCCCCTGTGTGTTCAATATTAGCTTTATTTAAATCAATCAATCAATCAACAATCAATCAATAAAACTTTATGCCCCTGTAATGCACACAGGTTTATACTGTGGTATGTGACAAATGAACACTGCTCTAGAATCACGTGACTGCATCCATTTCTTTTCTTCTATTGGCATAATGCACTCTTTATATTTTTTCTCTGAGATGTACGTCGCTTTGGAGAAAAGCATGTGTTTAATAAATAAATGTAAATGTCAACTCTCCTCGCACACCAAACTCTCCAGACTTGTACATTCCCATTTTTATGAATTCCGCAAGGGTGTGGAGAGTATTGTCATTATTTTGCATTGTATATCTCTTTCTAGAATTCTAAAATGCAGTCACCTGGACTGATAAGTGAGATTATGCTGGGAAAAGTGATATGAATTAGTTTAAATAAAAGAGGGTATGAAACAGATTAAAACTTTGCCAGTTAGTTAGAAATACAGTTGTTTTTACATCCCCAGTAATTTCCTATAATACCATTAGGGGGAAAAGAGTTATGTTTACATCCCCAGTAATTTCCTATAATAACATATAATAACTAAACTGGATCTAAGTTTAAAACCCCTTCAAAGTATTTTTTCATAAAGCAGTTTAAATGTGAACATCAAGCACACTACTGAATACTGGCCACATTATGACTTTTACTTCTAAATCCATATTGCTTTGGGTCTCTGCTCCTGACTCTCCAGACGCTGTAGAATGGCTGCAAAAACACTCTCGCAAGTTCCCATGGGCCTTAGAAAAATGTAAAAAATCTCTATGAAACTTGTCCTCTGTCTGCAGAAAATCCATCACACACCCCATTCAGAAACACCACTTCTTCATCAATATCGTATCTGAAAAATTAGAAATGATGCACAGCCGAGCATGTATGTTTTAAGTGTTTATGCTGTAAAATTAAGATTTTTTCTAGCTAATCTCACTCATTATTTTTATATTTCTTAGCATTATTTTTCAATTTCGCTCTAGTGTTGCTGGAAGTGGATCTAATATGACATCAGCTATAAGTTTTATATATCTGATTAATTATAAATATATTAAAACCTGTCATTAAGTTTTTGGCTGTAGGATGAAAGAAGGGCAGGATGCTTTTGGAAAGTATTCAAGAGCCCATAAAAGGCTGCGCCACATGAGTAATTCATAAATAAATGAGCTTCTTGGGAAGTAGTCCATTCCAGTGTGTCACAAAATTACTTTTTCTACTCAGAAAATTAGCAGACTACCTGAAGTTAAAACTATCATCCACACTATCTAATGCCCCGTTAATGACACTGCCAATAACCTGAAGGGTGTTCATTTGAACGCCATTCCAGCTACTGCTCCAATACACTCAAGCATGGTGCTCAATGTGAAAAAATACACTGCCATCTAAATGATTAAAAGTGGAAGCAATAATACATCATAAATCGACCTTCCAACATTCAGCCTGGAGACTCCTTCAACGTCACTCCAGCATGGAGAATCACACACAATTCGCACTGTGTGTGATGGGTGTCTCATGAGCTCCGCAAAGGAGACTCGTGAAGAAGCAGGACGAGCTGTTTTGAAGGTCTGCCCAGGTGATAGGTATACCTGGTATGACCGTTGGCTGGAAACCCACCTGCTGCATTACGCTGCCTTCCGGTAGAGGAACAAAACTCCACCCAAAGACACAGCTGAAGAAGGAAGCTGCTGCGAGGTACAGTTCAGAGGTGAGAGTATTACATGGCTTCACCGGTACTGACCACGGTAACGGTACCCTGTGCATGTAACTCAAGCCACCAGAATCCAGGATGGGTTAGAAGTGCTTCCCCAATCAACTTAATGACTTGAAGGGAAGTAGGTCTATCTGACAAGTTAAATCCCAATTCGGTTAAGTACATTTCATGGAATATTTAAGAGAACGCTAATTATTATTGTGTGTTATTGATACTGCGCATGCTGCAGCTCTCAACATGCAGCATCATCATCATCCCGGTTTAATTGCTGAACTGCTGCTACTGAAACGAAACAAACAAGAGTGTATGAATGAAAAAGTGAATTTATTACAGTAGAAAAGGAGTCATGTTATGCAGAGCTTGTTTATTCAGGCTTTTGTTTACTGCTTTTCTTGTTATTATGTGCCAGGTGCTCACGAAAACAAACCCATAAACAAACGTGTTCTGTACTTGGTTACTGGTACAGCAGACCTTAAAAATGCCCATTAAAACAACACACATTATACCTATAACTCAAAACACATCATTTATTCAGTGACTGTGCTTCCACAAATGCTTTATTGAATGTTGTTTCACGCTGAAAGCACCTCTGTGGGCCAGACTTGATTACATTGATCCAGAAGAACATAATGGTGTTTCTAGGACCTTACATACTAATATAAAACTTGTTACTGCTTTTGACACGCAGAACAACTATATATGCTTTAAGACTGATTGGTTTAACGTACTATGATACTGTGGAGGATGCAATTATAATATGTGATGGGACAGCCTGTAGTGCCTTTGGACCCACAGGTTGTAGGTTTGATCCCCACCTCTGGCTCTAGCACCCTTGAGCAAGGTACTTATCCTAAGTTGCTCCATTAAAAAAAAAAAAAAATTATGCAGCTGTATCAATGGCCCAATAATTGTAACCTTCACATTGCTTGGAGAAAGCATCAGCTAACTTTATTAATGCAAGAACAAAACACTTCCAAAGGCATTACCTTTCAATAGTCTACCTTGACATTTTATGCCACTTGTGCAGCATTTGTACCTTTTTGGTAACAGATTCCTTTGCTTTACTGCTACATTAACTGCAGTCCTGAATTGTCATTAGACAATTTTAGGAATCAGTTTTTAAGTTTAAAGAAGTTTTCAAAGTAATTACAGTTTGCTCATGCCGAAAGTTAGTTGAGTCAAGGTAAGTGGCGGGTAGCACATCAGTTAAGGATATGAACAAGTGACCTGGAGGTTTCTGGTGGAGCTCCATTCCAGGGTACTGCTGTAGCGCCCTCGAACCTAACCTATTTACAATGGGTTGATCCAGTAGAAAATACCTGTATTAAAAAATTATCTGCATACATGAGTCAAAAACACATTTGCTTTGAAGTGCCAAGTGGTCAATTAATTCCATTTACATTTATTCATCTAGCTGACACTTTTCACAAACTTACGCTTATTTACCCATTTATGCAGCTGGGAAATTTAGGATAAGAACTTCACTCAAGGACACTACAGCTGGAGATGAGACTTGAACCAGTGACCTTTGTGTACAAAGGCAGCTGCTCCGAACACTACAGTACCAGTCATGAGCACTAACCGCTTCTAGTAATACAATATTTCCATCACATGAGTCTCACAGCCATGCGTTCTTAAGCCTTAAACACCTACACTGAAGATCACTCCCAGCACAAGTGTCAGGAAAACTGCTTTTTGAAAAACATGAGAAAATGTTGTAAGTTCATCATAGTGCTGTATTATTGGAGTCCAAGCCAGCTTTGCACAGCCCCACAAAGCCATTTTCATAAACCACTTAATTGAATAAGGGCAGAGGCAGCCTGGATGCCAGGAAGCACAGCGCAGTGACCACATTCCGGCCGAGACGCGCATGACTCACAGGCCCACTCAGACACACACACGTTCGCTCATACAGTCAGGATCAATTTGGAGTCACATACTTAAGAAGCATCTTTGGAATGTTCTCAGAAAGCCACACAAACACTAGGATAACATGAAGACAAGAGTCGAACCCACAGCCCTAGAGCGGTGAACCCAAAGCGCTCCAGCTCCTAGTCCCACTCATTTGCAGAGCTACAGTTTTGCTTAGTCCTGTGAAACACCCTCTAAAAGATATAACAGCAGGTATCCTAGATATTTTACATACTAGATCTTCACAATAAAAGAAATATACAGTATATACATATAGACTGAAATAAATACCTGTATTTAATTATATATCTATATATATACACACACACACACACATTTTCAGAACCGCTTGTCCCTCACGGGGTCACAGGGAACCGGAGCCTAACCCGGCAATTCAGGGCGTAAGGCTGGAGGGGGAGGGGACACACCCAGGACGGGACGCCAGTCCGCCGCAAGGCACCCCAAGCGGGATTCGAACCCCAGACCCACTGGAGAGCAGCACTGTGGTCCAACCCACTGTGCCACCGCACCCCCTCTATATATATATATATATATATATATATATATATATATATATATATATATATATATATATATATATATAAAAAATATACTTGATAATAAAAAATGTTAATGTTCACTAAATGTTATTTTAGTAACTTTTTGTGCCTAAGTTAAGTGCTGCAAATTACATATTTTGCTGCTTTTGAGCACAGTGAATATTGCCTAAATAAGGTTTTATTTAAACATGTACTGCGACTTTTAGTGAACACGTTAAAAGCTAACGGAAAGCTCTGGAGAGAGACGTTTACCTGAACGTACCAGTTGGATTTAAAACCGATAGGAAGCACTTTTTTTAAAGCTGGGCTCTGCCCTGGAGTTTTAAGACAAACAATTAAGAGAAGAGAGGCATTTTACATATGAGTGAAATAGAGAAGGTGAAACAGAGGTTTTTGTTTTTAACTGGTCTCAGAAGAGGGAAAAAAATAGTGTAAATTAGATTGCTAATTATTAGTGGAGTCTGGATGTTCTCAAGCAGGGAGATGAGAAGGGAGGAATCAATAGGTCACCAAGGTGCTGGAAATAACGTAAGGAAGCTGTATTAGAGGAGTCAGCTGAAGGCGCTCTGCATTTCCATGTGCACCGAGACGCAAATGCACCCCGGACAAGAAAATGCATAAATTATGACACATTTTACTGCCAGGTCAGCGGCATGCCACCCAGCCCACGCGCGCACACACACACACACACACACACACGCGCACACACACACAGAGCGAGAGAGACAGATGCCCACACACAGGTCAGTGTGTTGCACTGATTTACACTCACGCACACGCACAGAGACAGACACACACCCACGTACACCCACACGCAGAACGCACACATCCTCGGGTTCTATGTGATCTTCTAAGTGGCTGAAAAAGGGATCCACATGTTGAGACGAGTTTATGTAAGAACTCGTAAACAGCTCCGGCTGAAATAAACAACATCCCGCGACGGCCACCTGTTTTTTTGCGAAATGCAGCTGAGGCCCCTAAGAAGGAAGCTGCTTGCGTGTCGTAAATTGCGGTATTCATGTAAATAAAGTGACTTGACTTTGACCTTGACTTTTGACTTCGATCCAGGGATTGTCTGAACAATTCTGCATACCTGTGCACCTGTTTCCAAAAAGTATTGTAATATGATTTTGGAGCAGCAGTATAAATCCTTGTGCACTGTACAGGTACGGTCACGAGCAGACATACATCCGAAGGATAAGCGACAGGGCTGCCCGGCTATTGAGGATCATTTCCATAACGCTGGGCACTCAGCCATTTCCAACAGGCTTTCTGCAGACACAAATTACCGCGTTTTGATAAGCTCGAGGAGGAAGGTGTCTCTTAGCCGGGGGTTCTTCTTTCCATCGGACCGAAACGCGGCTTCTGATGACGGTTACTTCATTTCCTTAAGTGACCTCGGTGAGCGCGCAGCTCGTAAATAGCCTGGCATCAGTTACCGATTCCTTACCTCGCGGTTACGCCAGCGGGGGGCCCGAGCTTTCATTTGCTCCCCACCATCAATATGTGAGGGATTTTCAACAAAGGCACGTGATACGTTTTCACACTGAGGCCTGTGAAGCAGCAGTTATGGTCAGTGGAAAAGCTCTTCTCCGCAGAGCCAAAAAACCTTTTTTTTTTTTTTGCATTTACACCGTTACGGCGAGTTTGGGCTAAATGAGAGACATAAAGAATTTTAAGGACAAATCAATGCTTGACTGCACACGAATAAAAGTGAAGGCATTGCTCTCATGTTTAAACGTTCATTTAATAGTTCTTTTTGCATCATCAAATAATTAGAGTGCATCAGAGTCAAGGGCCATAGAAAGAAGGGAGAACGTGTTTCTTTTTGGACACAAGAGCATCATGTTCTACCGGTCACCAGGGGCATTTTGTCCGTTTTTCCGACGTCCGTCACTCGCACGCTCGCGCCAAGCAGCGGGCCTCAACATGTCCGTCATGAGACGTGCGTGCGTCCGGCACGTTAAAGTCCACGCTGTGTCCACAAGGTGGAGACCTGCGCTCATTAGCCTCTCTGGGAGTCCAGCCGCTCTCAGTGCCCCCCACCTCTTCCCAGGGCACTCTGGGTGGGGACTTTTCATGATGAGAAGTGCCCAAACTATCAGACAAGACCTTTCCAATGAGTTTGGAAGGTGTGCGGTTTTAAATAGAGCAAAAAAGCATGTGAACAGCTTCCTCCGCGTGTGTGTCCAAAGACTACAGAGTATTGAAATCTCACTCTTTCCATGACATTGTTTACTTAACAGATGCTGTCATCCATGCGAGACGGCACGGTGGCTCAGCGGGTAACATGGGTTCCTCATAGCTCCAGGGCTCATGAGCTGCGTTTGGATCTGGCTCAGACTCACAGTTTGCCTCTTCTCCCTGGGTCCGTGTGAGTTTCTTCCAAAAATATTGTGTGTGCGTGTGAGTAGAAGAGAGGTTACCCTGGGATGGGCTGGTGTCCTGTTTGGGGTGTACCCTGCCCCATACCCCATGTTTCCAGGATAGCGTCTGGACCCCCGCACTGCACCGTGGGTGGAGGATGTCGCTGCATGCAGCAAGATATTAATGCGTGGAGGTATAATATCTTGTTCATGACAAGCTGTGTCTCAGGTGCCGCCATGTTCACTTCTGTAAGCTGTTTGCACACGTTGCCTCCGCTCCATCACTTTGGAGACACCAGAAATAGGTGCGCATGTAATATTTCACATCAAATGGCCTCTTCCGTTGGAGTGTGTGACATGGCAGTGAAACAAAACGCCTGGATGTAAAGTATTATCGCCGACGTGTTTGTGAAGGGGCTCGGTGAACGGGACGCCCTTTCCGAAAGACAGGGCTACAATGTGACCTTACGAAGTTTAAATTATGACTGATAGATTGCGCTTTTTTCCGTATTTGAGATCGGTGAAGTGAAACCTCGCGCTGAAATATTTATCGCAGCGTTTTCAAATAAATCATACGGTTCAGCAGCTATCCGCAGCCCCGTGACATTGGGCCTGACTTTCAGGGCTATGTTTCTTTCCTATAAGAAGATGTACCTTGCAGGCGTGTCATTCAGAGCAGAAACCTCTCTGCAGCAGAGGTTAGGAGTTCACCACACACCCTGGATTCCTGCTGTGTCCTGAGGTCAAGGGTCATTACTTACCCCAATGGTATGACAACACTTCAGCCTTCAGTTATTGTTATTATTATTGCTCAGCTCATGCATTTTGTGCACCGAGAATCAAAGTCAAGTAAAATTTAATTTAAGTGGGGCGGCATGGTGGCGCAGCGAGTAGCGCTGCTGTCTCACAGCACCTGGGTGGTGCGAGAGGGCGAGGGTTTGATCCACGCTCAGCCTGTGTGGAGTTTGCATGTTCTCTCCATGCCTGTGTGGGTTTCCTCTGGGTGCTCAGGTTTCCTCTCACAGTCCAAAAACATGCTGTTCAGGCTCACCCATATATAGGGTGTGAGTGACAAAGAGTGAGAGTGTGTTCCACTGATGTATGGCTGAGTGAGCCAGTGTAAGTAGTGTATCTAGCAGTGTAAGTCACCGCGGTGAATAAGGTGTGTGTGCTGATAACACTACATAGAGTTCATTGGAAGTCACTTTGGAAAAAAATGTCTGCTAAAGAAATACATGTAAATGGCTGAGTATTTCTGCAGAACCTTTACTCCACAAGATTAAAAGTGAAGATAGAAATAATTTAAAACTGAAATAATAACTGAAGGGGCAGCAGGTAAGCATACTAGTTAGGATCACCACCTTTGGACCAGAATGACCTCTGTTTGAAACCCACTCCCTGCTGCAGTACCGTCGATCAAGGCATTTGCCCTAAACCGGCATAGTAAAACATGTTGTAAATAGGTTAATGCTGTAAGTTGCTTTAGAGAAAAATATAAACAAATGTAAATGTAAACAGAACAGACCCCCTAAGGACTTAAAGATGCAACCTTTTGGGTTTAGTGTCCTTTACTGCTGAACTACAAAGCACTGGCTGTCAAATGTATGCAGCTATTCTCTATCTTGCTCTGTCTTGCTCATTTATAATTAAAAGTGTTCTACTCTGAGCTTTTTTAAAAGTGCCCTTCTCCAAGTTGTTGTGATCTCCCCAGTAAAATGCTGGCTGATAATGAGAAGTGATGCAGTCAATGAGTGGGTTCATGATGAAGGAGAACAGCTCAGTGAAATCAATTCTCGGCATGTCCCGCTGTGCACAACATAAAAGTCCGGCGATGGGGCAGCAACAGATGTGACAGGCGCTCTCCGACTCATGTCTCAAATCTCTGCTGTCAGCGGATTTCCTCCCGTTCATCATCTGCCTGAAATTCCCTTTTCTATAATATATTCAAACATGGAGAGTGAGAGAAGATATTTGATATTTATGAGAACTTTTGGGCAAGCTTTAAAATCATGTCCATGACTGGCATCAGCAAATTCAGAGAAGCAGAGTCTATATTTCGCATTTTTCCACACTGCTGCCATTACTAAGCTAATTCCATGACATTCATATAGCAGAAATGTACGTTTATCTGACACTTTTCTCCAGAGCAGCTTACAGTGTTAAGTTACCTATAACTATAACCCATGTATTCAGCTGGGTCATTTTTACTGGAGCAATATAAGGTAGGTACCGTACTCAGGGATATCGCAGCAGTGGGCAAAATTCAAACCCATGACCTTTGGATCCAACCGCAGTAGAGCTCGTCATCATTCTATGGAGTTAACAGAGGCATTGTATCTTCAGCTGGGCTGGAACTTGCAGGTAAAAATTATGCCTTTGACCTAAGACTGTTTTTTGCCACGGTAAGAAAACATCCCGAATTTCCTGAAACATCACACACTGCCAAAGAACTAGAAACTAGAAAAAGGTAAAGGCCTTTGTGTTGACTTTTTGCGACTACCTGTGCGGTTTTCATACTAGGGGATGATGTGGAAGGCAACCCATCGACTGTGCGAGGAACCCAGGACTGGAACCCAAACCCAGGACTGTGTGAGGAAACCCATACAAACATGGGAAGAACATGCAAAATCCACACAGGCTGAGACAGATTTAAACCCACATGCAAACCCACATCCCTGGAACAAGAACACAACCTGCTGTATCATCGTGCCACCAATACCTTGTACAAGTTATTATTTACATTTACATTTCCATTTATTCATTTAGCAGATGCGTTTGTTATTTTAATTATTTTATTATTTAAGACAGCATTTCAATTATCCCCTTTATTTGCAGGAGCAGCCACTGACTGAGGCTGGTGTGTGCCGCACTGCAGACATGGACCCTTGTGGACACATTTCATACATGTCAAATGTTTTCCTTTTGTTTTTTCACATATCAATTAATATGTACAACGGTTTCAATAATCCTCTGTATTTTAAAGAATAGCTACTGATTGTGGCTGGTGTCTGCCGCATGTTGGGCACGAGCCCCCTCTGGACGTATTTCACAGTCTCCAAGGGCTGAAACTGGCTCACCGATAGGAGCCATCCCTGGTATCTCGATATGTGAATTTTAAACTTTCCCTCTCCTGTTGCTCTTTGCCTTTATACAGGACAATCCATTTTGCATCAACAGCCTGGTCAGGAGTGGGCTTCCTGACCTCAAACTAGGGTGTATGAAGCCAGTGAGGTCCAGTCCCAAAGCCACATAAATGAGATCGTTGGACAGATGACTTGTGCAGCAAAACGCAAGAAGTTCATCAGGGTCTGCAGTGCATCCAGCGTCGCATGTAGCTGAACTTTAGCTCAGAAACATCACACAGGCCTTCTTTTTTCCTTTCCGCAAGAGCAGTTTATCTAGAGTAATATTTCTCATGGTCCGCAGCTTTACACAAAGAAGACCAAGAAGAGTGCATGCTACGTGAATCGAGCACTTACATTTTAAAATAAATAAAAAGAAATGAAACAAACCACTGGGGTAGTGCAAACAGCTCGGAAGAACCAAACATAACTGAAGACGTTTGTCTGTACGTACCGTGCGATGCTGATGATGCGTGTGGTGTGTCTCACACGGTTCCTGGGCACCATCGTTGTCAGACATAATGGAGCAGTGAGGGAGTTCCAGCGGATCTGTGTGTTTGGACAGGGATAGTGCCTCGAGCTGTGGGGGTCGACGGCGGGAGGGGGTTTGTGCTTTTCTGTGGTCCAAACGGTGTGTGACCGATGGCTTTCCGTCCAGTCACTTCTGATTTCTGCTTCTTCTGCATTTTTTATTTGGCTCATGATTTTCTGAAAAGTGACTTGCAATGATTTACCCACATGTAAGATGGGTCATTTTTACTGTATCGGTTTAGGGTAAGTTCCTTGCTCAAGGCCATTACTGGATGAAGCTTACTTGAATCTCTGGACGGCAGGTTTGTTTCCACAAGCACATGCTACCCACTATCTCATGTGGGGATGAAAAGCACCTCGAAATAAGAAGTGCTTCTGAACTGGACATTGCCTTTTTTTTTTTTTAAAAAAAAAACACCCACACACACACACACACACACACACACACACACACACACACACATTTTCAGAACCGCTCATCCCATACGGGGTCACGGGGAACCGGAGCCTACCCGGCAACTCAGGGCGTAAGGCCGGAGGGGGAGGGGACACACCCAGGACGGGACGCCAGTCCATCGCAAGGCACCCCAAGCGGGACTCGAACCCCAGACCCACTGCAGAGCAGGACCCGGTCCAACCCACTGCGCCACCGCGCCCCCTAAAAAAAACACCCATTAAACAGATAATATAACAGAGTACAGATCATTTGTGCAGAGCAGGCTTGAGTCACACACAGGATAATGTGAACATTTAGGACTTATTCTGCCCATGAAAGTCAAAGTAATAGCCGAGCAGTAAATGATATTATGGCTGGAGCAAAGGAAACAATTTAAATAAGGATTAAATGACCAAATTTGAGATGAATTTATACCTTACTGCCTCGCTCACTAGAACTACTATACAGACGTTTTAAAAGGAAAAGATAAAAAGAAGTGCGCAGAATAGCAGATTTCGCTGCATTAGTTCTTATGACTTTTCACGTGTAATGCGAGTGTAATGTGAGTGTAAAGTGAGTGTAATGTGAGTGTAATGCATAAACTGCTCTGCTCATTACATTACACTTATCCAGATTATAACATGGGACTGCATAAACACAAAATATGAAACATAACAATAAAACATTGTGCTACAAAAAAATGAAGTATTGTGGCAAAGAAAAGTACTGTTATTGTGTCTAAATGCAAGATATAATTTAGAACTTTAAAAATATGAATAAATTAAAAATCAAAGCAATTGCATTAATGAATTATGCTCATTTTAAACCTCAGTACAGACACACATTTTTTATTCCCTCATGCTTGTTTCTAAATGTGTTCAATATGTAATTTCCATGAACAAATGACAATAAACAGCAATTGCTCAATTGTGACAAAAAAAACCAGTTGTGAGGCACATCTCTATGTTTGTGTTGTTACTCAGTGCTGGGATATTTGCATTACCAATTATTTGCATACATATTTTGTATTTCTTTTTTGTTTTTTGGAAAGTTTGTTGCTGCTAGGTCTTGGCCAGTGCATGTTTTGGAAAAATATGGTTTGAGAAAAATTCCTTGTTTTGCATACAGAACCTCGCCTTCACTGCTCTCTGTTCCACGGCTCAGAACCAAGTTAAAAAGGGTAAAAACAGAGTAAAAAAAAACAAAAAAAACTGAAATATCTGCAGAAATTACTGATGTAGGACACCCGGTGTAAGTGTACACCCCCGTCGAAATCGAGCGCCGATAACACTCCTACACGCTCGTGGTACACTTGCTAAACTTGCAGCCCACTTCTGTGCTAAGTCCCTCTAGCAGTACAGTTGGAAAGTCTATCTCTCCACTGCGCTGAGCGATCGGAGATATAGCCCCTTCAAAAACTCCTCCAGGATAAAATCACTCTGCTGTCTTCAAAGATACGAATCCCCCGGCTGCCTCTTGTGTTGCGTCGGACTTAGCTACGGAAAAAAGGCCCAGTAAGCTAGAGGGAATACCGCATCTGCTGAGCGAATTTCTTCAGCCGCTAATTATCTCTTTCACTTGTTAATGTGGCTGTCACGTGAGCAATAAATTTAATGGTGTGAGTATAATGGAGAACAGTTGCAGCTGACCTTAGTAATTAAGTCCACGGGTGGAAAATACAGGTGCGGAAGCGCGTTGAAAAATTATAGGAGTTTTGCTTCTTGTCGGGGACATCTGATACGCATCACATTGTGCGCTTCCTATTGGGGTCCTATGCGTGATTTATGGCACTATATGAGAGTATGTTCCATCGAACCTGCAGCTTCATTAATATTTCAACGGCTGATTAACGAAGATGGCTTTTTTCGACGCTCGTGGATGTTGATGTTTGCAGAAGGTCACCAAATGTTCCTCAAGCCATTCACGCTCGCTTTGTATAATCAAATCTTGGCGAGCCAGTTGGGGTCGCGAAACCTGACCATGTTAGCCAACTATGCAAAGATCGGGCCTGACCATTTTTGTCAACGAAACAATTGTCGTTCAGAGAATGCCAGAAAACGCTTTGGAATTTAATCTCACGGTCTGGAAAATACTGCCGAATTGACTTTTCAAGGGGCTTGGCTTTCCACCTTTTACTAATGTCTGAAAATACTTACAGCTCTTCCCTGGAGGATGATATTACTGTGGAAGCTTCTCCCTCTGAGAAGATGTTTTCACAGTCAGTATCACCATAGCACCTGCTAAAGGCACACCTAGAGCCATATACATTTCTAGCATCCACAGACTTTACATACTTACACTACTCACATACCGCTGTCCTGTGGTGTTCCCTGTTTTTGTGTCTGCCGTCTTTAAATGTAAAATTTTTTGCAGAAGTGCTTGAAAAGGTGTGATGCTATGGAGCTCTACTGGCCTAGAAAACATTCACTCATTACTACTTACTCATCTAGCTGATGCTTTTCTCTAAAGCAACTTACATTGTTAAGGTTACAACTATATGAATCCATTTATACAGCTGGGTAATTTTACTGGAGCAATTTAGGGTAAGTACCTTGCTCAAGGGTACTAACAGCTAAAGGTGGGATTCAAAACTGCAACTTTTGGATGGGAAGGTAGCAGCACAAACCGCTATGCTACCAGCTGTACTTCTATTCACTTACTGGAGATTTATTTAAACTCTGATATTCTTGTATAAACTGCAAATGTACTACACCTAATGGTACTTGTCTCTGATTTTCTGGCACCTCTTATTTCGGTACAAAAAAAGGATTTATTTTTACTGCATCGCAGTAAAAGACATGGGTAAAGCTGTAAGTGGCACTCAGAAGAGGTGTTGACCAAATAACACAATACTCTTAATTCAGGGCTGCCCATACTGAAATGATCTGCTCTGATCACAAGTTATTAGGGAAGAGTGGCTACGAACGTGATGGAGGAAAATAGATCCCTTTTCAGATTTTCCTTCCAGGCAGATGAACAGATGACAGATCTCTCACAGATGCCGTGAGAAATCTTAACCATTCCCAGCTTATTCAAAATATATCAGCTACAGCCACATATTTGTACTCTTACACTGGATGCACACCGTCAACTGATTCTTCATTCCAATATTATGATAGATTGAAACAGATATGCCGTCAACATGCGGGCCCTTCAGATTAATAAATTAATTGATTCATTATTAATTAACGCATTTCTTCATTTAAGCCCTACATACATTTCAGCTACTTTTTAATTAAGCACAACTTTTTTTTATAAATTTTGGAAACCTGGTGATTTTAGTTGAATATATTTTCAGACCTTGATTTCTATCACTTACGTAATTGTGTTTACACTGAAACATGAGGATCAGGATATATTTATCGTGGCCTAAGCACAGAATCCAGATATCCGCACATGAAGGGAAGTTGATTTTTTTTTTTTTTTTTTTTTTTTCCAGCGATTGGGATTCTGAGAATCTGTCTTCTCTAAGCTCAGCCAGGAACTGCCTGCTTAAACACTTAGAAACACCTAGATTTTAGATTTAGAAATCCCAGGATGTGTTTTGAGAAATGTGTGCCAATGAGTATTTAAAACTTAAGAAGATCAAGATTCAGATGTACATTGGAGTTCTCCATTCAAAAAAGGCTAAATAAGTTGAGCACAGATTTTTTTGCCAAACGACTGTAACGCATATTTCTTTTTTCGTATTACTACGATGGCATCTTTTAATTAATGCATTGTGCTGCTGGCTTTGAGAAAATTACATTTAATTTTTTGATAACATCATAATTTGTGTTTATTCAGCTTTGTCCAGATGTGAATTATGTTTTCTTTTGTATGGAATGTTAAATAAATTCTGAAACATTTTCATAAATGCAGAGACAATCACTTTCTGAAAATTGCCGAATTTTAATATTTTAAGGTGTCCATTGCAACACACTGAATAAACACCCATAAACTTTCCATGAAAAAAATATGAGTATACATAAAAAAGTATAATAAAAAAGTTAAAACATTATTGTGGACACTATAATAAAGAAATATACTCTTATCCTTGTATCAAGTGTTGTAGAAAATTACAGAAGCTATTCATGTCACGGAAATTGTTTGTAGTAAGAGTACAATATACCTCCCAGAGTTAAAAATTTAAACATGAAATTGAAATGTGTGAGATTCTTCATAGGTGGTTGTACATAGAACTCAGTGTTATATTACAGGTTTGCGAATTTAATATGATTTGTCAGTTTATTTGGGCATAAGACTGATGTCTATCACCTCTGAAACATTTTTCAACAAGCTATAGAGTTGTAGTGTGAAGCATAAGATTTCCTCACCTCGGCATGTGAGTGGGAGACATAGTTCAATTGGGAGACTTCAGATCCTTGGTGTAAGAGAACTGGCCCGACAGCTGCTGAGTGATCATTTGCTATTAATACCTTGGCCCTCTACTCAGTTAATAATGCAAAATGACAGTAACAATTAATCTTAGATATTTCTTAAACTTTTAGTAATAAAATAAATTATGACCCCATATTTTTGGAATTACTTACGTTCAGCCTCTTCTATTACATAGAACTTAACATATATATATAGAAAAATACAACACATTTCACATTTGTGGTGAACTTGCATTGCCCTGGGGTTGTGTGAATCCTCAGACCATTTTAACAACCATTGTTGGAAAAAGATATGTGAGCTAAAGGAACTCCCCTAGAAATCCATCCAGCACCACAATGCATACATATTTCATAAACACACCTTGCTGCCAGTTGTTCTTGTGAAAGTTCTGGTTTCCAAAACATCATTTCAGTAGCTAAACATTGTCTAATATTTATTATTAATATTCATCAACTCATTATCCACAGGGGGGCGCGGTGGAACAGCGGGTGTGGCCGAGTCCTGCTCTCTTGCGGGTCTGGGGTTCGAGTCCCGCTTGGGGTGTCTTGTGACGGACTGGCGTCCTGTCCTGGGTGTGTCCCCTCCCCCCTCCCACCGTACACCCTGTGTGCTGCAGTGAGCGGCCTCAGCCAGTGTGTGTGTGTGTGTGTGTGTGTGTGTGTGTCACTATTCATAACCACTTGTCCAGTGAAGAGTCCTAGGGGTCTGAAGCGTAACCCAGAAGCATAGGCTGTGAGGCAGGGAACACCCTAAATGGGATGCCAGTCCATCACAGAGCAAGTGTCTAATACATTTTAACTATATTCATTTCTAAATCCAAGAAGTGATGTTGCACAAAAGTTTAAAAATATGTCTAACGTGAGCACAATGAGAGACAGAAAAATACCGAAGACATGCACTTCTGCATATGTACCTTTTGATCTAACTGGGCAGCTTATAGCCATACGGAACAATACACCTTATTTTCCGCAGAAATGTGACTCCTGTGAGCTTTACTTCCAGTCTCATGGAAATCCACAGCAAGCCCTCCCTCTGTGGACCTCACTCGGGCTGTCTGTTTACCTCCTTCACCGAAGACCTATAGTAAAAGACAGTGCTCCTGTGAATATAAAATGAGAATGACTAAGAAGATAGGGAAGAGCTTGAGCCGGCAAAATAACAACAAACTCCATAAAAATGTGGAAACAGTGAATGAGGAATCACCCTTCTAGAAACCCGCTGGAGTTTGAAAAGCAGAGGAGAGCTTTGTTAGATACAATCCGTCAAAGGTGCCCAAGGCTCCCTGGCAGCCCGAAAATGAGCTCCGCTGCTGAGGCAGCACTTTGTTCAGCTCCGGCACGGTACTATGGTGCAGGAATGGCTTTGACATTTTTCTGTTTCGCTTGTTTATCCGCCCACACTCCTGTATCAGTGAATACATACGCAGCTAAAGGACACAAAAATACAACACTTTACCGAGCACATTTCATTGAGATTTACAGCGTTCTGCCACCCTAATCACTTACAAAGGTACGCACCGACTATGAGAAAATCTATAAATGACCATAAATTCATAGTGAAGTTAATAAAATTAAAATGCTCAGCTGGCTTGGTAAGAATTTATTTGCAGTAAGAAAAAGTGGATATTACAAATTATGTGTGTGTGTTTCGGAATTAAGAGAACAGCACTCAGAAACCTAGTAAATAAATATATTTAGCACAGTACACAGACATGTTTCACCTGAATGCCTTCATCAGCATATCTGCAGACCACGTTGAGACATGAGATTGGTTATGATGATGAGAACATGTAATGGGTCATGATGTCAGAATTACCTGACTCAACGACAACTGGAGGGAGACCACACAAATCAAGGAAGACACAGGTAGTACATAGGTTGTAATCCTGATGGCAATAATGGCAATTTTTTTTTTTTTTAAAAAAGAACATCTAATAAAATATAAACAGTATCCAAAAAGGATAATAATAAATAGACCAATGATGATGCTTGGTTTAGATAGTCGGTGTACCAAGCCTCCCACTGCAGCAACGGTTTGCCTCTATAACCAACCTCTCCTTGACAGCTTAACTAATTCTTGTCCCACAGAGCGGAAAGCACTCACCTCATATCTGACTCTGCTAAAACGTCTGGCAGCAAGGGGTGTCTGATCCGTATTTCTAAAGGAGCCTTTATGTTCACATATTTCAGTTTTTCAGTACCACCACATTAGAAAAAAATACAAATTATAGGGGGGGCGTGGTGGTGCAGTAGGTTAGACCACAGTCCTGCTCTCCGGTGGGTCTGGGGTTCGAGTCCCGCTTGGGGTGCCTTGCGACGGACTGGCGTCCCATCCTGGGTTTGTCCCCTCCCCCTCCGGCCTTGCGCCCTGTGTTACCGGGTAGGCTCCGGTTCCCCGTGACCCCATATGGGATGAGCGGTTCTGAAAAGTGTGTGTGTGTGTACAAATTATAGCATTTAATGTTGCCATTTAGGAAGGGAAGTGTAAAGGCAGTGGGCTGTTATAAGTGTCCATCTGTATAAGGAGGTCTCTTAGGATGGGTGCTCCATATATGGCACAAATCAAATTTACTTACTAAGTTTATTTCATTAAAGACTACATTCATATGGGAGTAGAGTACATTGCTTTGACATGTTTAGTACACATACATAAAATAATATTTATGATTTTGGTATATGCAAAATATTTAACATACATGTCTGACACAATAATAGTTATCATGAATTTTCTTTGGTCTAAACACACATACTGGCTGAAACCGCTTGTCCCAGGCGGGGTCGCGGCGAGCCGGAGCTTAACCCGACAACACAGGGCGCAAGGCTGGAGGGGGACACACCCAGGACGGAGCGCCAGTCCATCGGAGGGCACCCCGAGCAGGACTCGAACCTGAGAGACGCCAGAGAGCAGGACCCGACCAAACCTGCTGAGCTGTAAACATCTTTTTTTTTACAATTAATTCATTTAATTAACACTGTTCTCAAAGATAACCGACAATGTTACATTTGTATATCGAGCTCCTTCTTACCTCTGGGTTAGTCCATTGCTCAAGGATATTACTACATGGCAGAGATTTGAACCAGGGATGGGTTCTGCAATGGGAAGGTGAAAACTATGGCCACTATGTAACCTGCCACCCAATATATTTGGAAAGAACACGTTAACATTTACAGATACAAAAATGTAATGTCGTAATTTACAGCGTCCAACATTCATGATGCATGGATGGCAAGCACTTTTTGTGCTGTAGTCTTTGTCTTCATTTCTAAACGTTTTTTTTTTCTTTCCAACCCCAGTTGCCTTGTTAGTAAGAAGTATTTTAACATCACTGAGCTTACAGTCAACGCACTTTGCAACTAGCTGGTAAGCGATTCATCGAGGTGATGGCAGTATGCATCTGCCCGGCCTCGTGGCTTTTCTCGAGACTGCCGTTTTCGTACGCTTCACAGAGCCTCACTGCCATGCAATCACTTCCCCGCATGACTGAAAACATGTTCTCGCGCTGTAATTTTGATAGCTACACACAGCAGCACCCCCCATGACAAAACATTTTTATATGCTTTTTAAATTTTCCTTCGTTGCACTTTTGAGGCTGGAATCAGGGAGCTGCATGTAGTACAGGACTTAAAAATACATCCTTGAAACCTGGTGGTTGCCAGTTTGAGTCCTAGGTTGGGTCCCACTGTCAAACTCTATACATCCGTCCCTCCAACCTCTTGTCTAGAGCGGGATGGCTTTGGCTCAAAGCCTATTGTGGAAGCATTAGGTACAAGGCAGGGTACACCCTGGATAGCACATCAGTCCATCACGGAGCAACGACACACTCGTTCACTCACACATAGACACGCATCCAAACCCACAGCCCAAGAGGTGTGAGGCACCAGTGCTACCTGCTAAGCCTGGTCACACCCAACTCTCAGTAAAACAGTCCTCTGTTTAAATGGTTAACTCCATAGTTTGCAATGGATAAAAGCCTTAGCTAAGGAGTGAAATCATAGCTTACGTGGAAAGAGTGGGAGCGCATGACTGGGGTCTCTGTACAAAGTTGTGGGAAAAATGAAGCTCATATCATAATGGATGCAGACAAATAGACCACTTGTCTCATTACAGCTGCCATTAATGACAAAATATTATCATCAATAAGTAACCATGTTTGCTCCCTCTACACTTAAGTGGTGGTGCCACAGAAACTTGGAATCTCTCTCCTAAGAGCATCTGCGTTTGAAGTAGCTGGTAGGAATGTGACCACTATGTTCGCCACCCTCACCCATTTGTCTAAGCAAAATTTTTTATGGCAAACAGCTGTCTGAGGACACTGATGTTTTACATCCTTGTTTTACTCATATCTCTACCAAGTCTTGTTGACTCATAGACTGGTCTGTCTTTGAGCAGCAGTTTCCTTATGTCACCATGTGCTGCATTTGACGAACATCTCTTTGATTTCTGTACATGCGGTGGGGCACTCAGTTCATTGCTCTCCAAAGCATTACCAGATCTTCAGCATCATGAATTCTGCATGCTGTCAATTACGACAATGTCATGCCAGCTGCAGTCGAACCATGTTCATATTTTCTCTGTGACATCAATGATTTCTCGCAAGTGGAGAATGCTCTCTTTCTGTAGGACCAAATCAGTCACCTCTGGTTACATGACCATTTCCTCACTGTGGGACTACTCTGAGCTCCTAGCCCTCCACCCTGAGACCTCACTGGTGAAATAAACTTACTGACACCGGGCGGGAGCAATAAACCTGGGCATCCTCACTAGTCTTTACACTGAAGAATCTGAAGCATAAGCCCCTTCTTAATTATTATTATTATTATTATTATTATTATAGATTTTTACCCAGTCATACAGTTAATTGCTTTTTTTTTTTAAACCAAAGCTATTCATGATATATGTGTTACTCAGAGACACTGAAGTACTCATGGGGGTGGGTTTCTCAGCAGCTTTTAAGTTACAAACTATTTTCATAACCTCTACATTAGATGGCTCCCTATCTACTATCATGGAGGGGAAACTGGATACTGGAGTGTATTACTCCCGTTCTTTTATTTTGCAGTTTTTTTTCTGTATGTTTCTGGTATTGTTTCATGCTGTTGTTCACTTGAGATCAGTACATTTTTACCTTTTTAGCAATCTTTTATCCTGTGACCACAAATTCAGCGGAATAAATACAAGTGTGCTGAAGGATTAGAAATATAAAATGACATTTTATGGTCATAGGGCTTCTGCTGCGAAGAGCACATATAATTCACAAATGTGTATATTTGTAATGTGTCTTCACAGTTAGGATTCAAGCTTCCTTAGTGGTTTAAAACAGTACAACATTAAAACCCTTCGTATCAAATGAACACCTCTATCTCTCTTACAGAAATACAGAACTCCTGGTGCTGTGATGCCTAATCTGTTTCACTTCCTTGCAATCCACACTCAGTTTTTGGCTTACAGTTACATTTTATTTATTTATCTGAAGCTATTATCTACAGTGAGTTGCATACCCACGTTGGAAGGAAGCAATAAGTGAGAAAAAAGAAAAAAATTAGACTGAAACAATATCTGCCCTGCTCGTTTTGAGCTAAATAGACACATTAGTGGATTGTTTCGGGAGGCAAAGTGTTGTAGATGTATGTCAGTAAGAGCTACGCACAGTTTCTACAAGACTAATAGTGCTGATCAGATGTTGCTCGGCACTCTGGAGAGTAGAACCAAACTTCCGAAGGACAAAGGGGCTGTGGAAGGGTGTAGGCTGTGCTGTGATTAAGCAGCGACGCACTCCTCTAGCACAAAAGAACATTTCAATGAGATCCGTAAAATCTTTAATGCTACTATTATGTATTATGTGTCTTTCTGTTTTTCTTGTTTTGACTGCAGGTTGAACTGCCTTAAGAAGGTTACAGAAGAAGCCAGAAAGCTTCAAGGTAGAGGTCTATGTCCTTAACCACCTTGGTACCTTCTGCTTCTATTATGGACTCTATGCCTGTCCTCCTGGACTAGATAAAGTTCTCATAACCATCTCCTCCCATAAGTTTCTGCATGAAGATCCATCGTTACGCAAACTGAACTGCCAGCATCTTGCAGTAACTTTTGACAAGGGCCCTTCAGTGTCTTTTCAAGTACATTATGGCTTTAATAGCTTTCATTATGTGTACTGGATTTTCCCTGGAGATTAACCACTCCAACAGAAGAAGAAACAACAATGATGTGTATCACTGTAACTTTGCTTTTGGATCAACTATTTGCAAAACTTTTCCAAAATCAATTCATAAAATAAAGATTCATGTTGCTACCCAGGCTATTACTCTGTACTGTCTTGCCTGACATACTTTACAGTAAAGACACACCACTTGGCTACAGTATGGAACCTGACAGAAACAAATCCTTTCCTGCGTACTGCTGTCTTTCTGTCACTGCGATACGTACATACCGAACATAAATCCTGCATTTCATTGTTTTATACAGACATCAGGTTTTGTGAGCCGGTAATCTTGTTTTGTCTCTCCCATTGCTATTAGATTAGTGGGTCTTCTGGGAAGAGTAGTAGTCATTTTTATGGAGGAAATCAACCCTTTTCATGCTCCTGTACCTACTCTTCCATTCTGTGAGTCCACTTCAACACAGGCAACCTCAGGCAATAGGGCAGTATTTATCATTTACACCTATCAGCCTATCAGCATATTAAAATATAATGCATATATGCTTTTGGTGGTTTATTTAATGATGATATTTAGTGACTGAACCCTACTGGTGATATAAATCAAGTGTTCACTTATATTACCTTTCATCGTTGTATTGCTGATTATGGTCTATAACCAACGCTTTCTTGTGATTGGTGTACTTAGGGTATTTTACATGTTTATTTGTGGCACCACATCCATTATAGCCATTTTTCAGCTCTATTCCTTTAACTGTCCACTGGGCACTGCATATTGCATGTCATTCTACATATTGCAAAGGTTTGTTAAATAAATAAATGGATGGTAAACAGAGATAAAAGCCCACAGTCAATGAACTGGCATGAATGTTAAATATTAGTGTAAAAATATCAGATCTTCTGCTGCAATTGTCCCAGATGCTTTCAATGGCAGGTATGAGCTGCTGCCAACTTGAAGTATCGATGATTAACGATGAGTCAATAAACAGATCACGTGTAAAACACGACAAAGGATGAGTGGAAACTGAAGGCTGACAAACATTGGCTAAGAGAGCTGGCCAGTGCTGGGGAGGCAGGTGTGGGATGAATGAGACAAATGACAAATGGGTTAAACAGGCGGGGGAGCTGCATGACACATTTTTTCATGGATGTGAGCTACAATACAGATGTTTAACAAATTCATTCAGGGATGCAGGATAACAGAACTGTTGAGCAGTCCAACAAAATGAAGTAAGAAACAAGAAACCTTGAAATTCTCTAAAAAAAAAACTAAATTTGTTGAAATTCCTCTTCAGTTTTGATTTTAATTTTAAAATGTTTTATATTTGGGGGCACGGTGGCGCAGTGGGTTGGACCGGGTCCTGCTCTCCAGCGGGTCTGGGGTTTGAGTCCCGCTCGGGGTGCCTTGTGACGGACTGGCGTCCCGTCCTGGGTGTGTCCCCTCCCCCTCTGGCCTTACGCCCTGTGTTGCCGGGTAGGCTCCGGTTCCCCGTGACCCCGTATGGGACAAGCGGTTCAGACAGTGTGTGTGTGTGTGTGTGTGTGTGTGTGTGTGTGTGTTTGTGTGTTTGTTTTATATTTTGAAAATAAAAATTTTATTGTAAGCATCTGGACTCGTGTGTAAAACAAATACTATGCTTTAAATGAGGGACAGTAGGACGAAGCACAAGGAACATCCATAATAGAGAAGGTTAACAAGTTCATGCAGAGATCTAAGGGACCAAAACCATGGATAAAACAAAAATGAGGTAACAAACAGAAATCTTAAACTATTGTTTAAAAAAAGTATTTATTTTGATGTCAATAAATTTTAAATATTATAATTAAAAAAAAAAACATTATTGTAAACATGAGGACTAAGAAATGTAAATCAAAAATGGTTTAAAATGGGAACAGTAGCAAATTTAATAACCATGTCGCCCTTTGTAAAGTCAATTATAATTTAATTCCAGTAAGAATAATGATATTACCTCCTGATACAGAAGCTATCTGTCAAAATCAGACCACAGCATCTAGAATGTAAACTTTGCCCATGAAACGGCAGATTACTACAAGAGATTACATCAGGCATTGTATGTTCTTAGCTTTTGTTGTATTTATACGCTAGATTTTTGTGAACATCATAGACTCACACAAAATGAAAGAACTTGTTAAAATGAAAGAAGAAAATATACACAGCCATACAACTTAATCCAGAGAAAGTGTTTGAGCTGACAATCAAAAGATAGCACTATTAGTGCGTGTGTGTGTGTACCCAAGGAAGACTGCATCAAATGCTTTTTCATCAATGTACAAATCTACAAAGGCTTACGGAGCATAACAGAAAAAAATCACCAGTTATTGAGATACAATATGTATGAAGAAGGATTTTTGTGCAACTATTAATATTAATCCCTTTGTTAGTCTTGTTAAGCATGGGAACATGCATACGAGGATGAAGTCCATTAACAGACATGAATTATTGATGGATGTTTCAACTTGGGGGGGAATGAAACTTGCTTGAGGTGTTGTAGGAAGCAGGTTCCTGTTCTGGGAAAAAGAAGGAACCTATTTAATTCTCGAGGTGGAACTGGACCTGCAATTGCAAGCAGATGTAAAGCTTGGAAAGCAGGTAGCAAATTTGATTGAGGACAAGAAGGGAGGGGCTCTACTGTTGTACCCTAGAAATGGCACTTTCATTTTAAGATGCAAAATACCCTGCCGTTTAAATTAGTAAAATTTGAAATCACTTTGGATGAAAGTGTCAACTAAGCAAAACCTTAATAATTGTGAAATGGTACAAAAAAGAAAAACGAGGTTTTACACATTTTTTAAGCTAATATATTAATGTTACTCGTAAGGGAATCGTTATTTTTAATTATACTGATTGGTGAAAAATTTTTTGAAAAGTGCAGAAGATCTCAGATGATCCTTACCACAGATTAAGATATGAAATGAAAGAATGAGAGGTGAGGAAAAACTGCCTGATATTTTAATTAATGATACCCCCCACCTGGTCCCACTGCTTGAAAGCATATGCCATCTCATTCAATATTTTGCACACCCTACCAGCAGAAACTGTATGCTGAAGTACATCTTCACTTGATCTTGTGTCAATGCACTCATTTGTAAGCAGCACAGGAACAGAAGGGACTCACAGTTACTGAATATGTGCGGAAATGAAGCTTCATCCTATTGCCTGCTACAAGTATTGGGAGTTAATTAACATTACAGAGACACCGAACATGAAAAAAGTTAGGTTCATTAGTACAGGAGGATAATGAATTATCATGTTAAAAACAGAATTTGTTCGGGAAAAGGGGTCAAAACATAACTGAAACCGAACTCGGATTATCATTTCCAGATATGACAAACAGTTTACGCTTTACAGTCATGACAAGATGGTGATTATGTTTAGTACAGCTACTGTTGTCATATCAAACACTTTTAAGTGCTAATACCTTTTGAGTGCTTTTTCTTTTATTGGGGCTCTTGATGGGTCCAAACAATGTGACTCTCGAAAAAAACTCATGACTATATATTGCGAGACACAAAACAGCTCTGGAAAAAAATTGTCCTGATATAGTGATTAAATTATAGGGCGGAGAGGAAGCATTGTAAGGACAAATGAAGACACATCACGTGGTGCAGTTGCATGAGAGCGCATTACTATGTGTTTGTGAGGCAGGACTGCTTTCCCTGCGAGGCTGGATTTTCTACATCTGTGGTGGAGGTCGGGGGGGTGGGGGCACCGGTAAGATGTACATACTAACCCCAGTGCGTCTGCCTGAGAGCTGCTGTAATTGGATGCCTTTGACCACTCGCACTATATAAACTGCATCTCACGATGAGGCTCTCGAAGTGTCAGAGCGACTCGGTGAAGCGGCCCCTCGGCGCACTGCCATCTGACAGGTAGGAACCACGGCGTCGTTCTCTTCACTTCTCCACCACCACAATGTGCTGTGGTCACATCTGTGCGAGTCATGAATAGGATCCGTTGCTTAGTCACTAATCATGTCGTAGCATGATCTGTAAATCAACAAGATGCAGTTGATGCATCTTTCTTTCATAACGCGCAGAGAAGAAAGCACAGACATTTAAGATTTAAAGCTGTAAGGGGGTTGGTTTTTAATTATGGTTTTAAAATCTACCGAGTCCCCAGGACTGGTTTTATATTACTGTCTGGATGCTGTGCCATTACTTGTCTATAACTGATGACAAAAGTCTAAATGAAGTTAACTAGCAGTTTTTACTTTTATCAAAGATGTAACAATTGTTTACTGTTTTGAAATATGTACTGCATTTAATTCTAATAATTCAAAAAGTAAAAAAAACTCAAACATCTGTGTAAGATTAGATTTATATGTTGTCAGCCTTATGCTAATCATGAAGTTCTGAAATGAAGGCTTTATAACTTTGATCATGGTTGTATTATCATGTAAGTTGAGAAAATATATTAAACAGATGCAAAATTAGCAATTAGCTCTAAGTAGTTTGGAATGAGTTTTGATTGAAAAATGTAAATTTAATGAAGTTACATTAAAGGCAGTTTAATTAAAATACATGACAGATTTAACACAAAATAATGTGGTTAGGGTCTTTCGTTTAGTTCATTTTTAACATCTGTTGCAATGTTTATGTTTATGACATAAAAAAATGGAAAAAAAAAGACCATAGGATGCATCTGCTCAGGTTAAATTGCTTAATATGCAACACAGTACAATTATCTGAGAAAAAAAATAGCTGCATATTCCACTGAAACGTCAATCCATTCCAAAAATCAAATTTAATGTTTAACAGCTGTCAGCAGGCATTGTGGGTTAAAAGTATTTCGGCTGCCTTCACACATAAACCCATGCATATGTAGGAAAAAGAAAAAGATTTTTATCAGTCATATTTCTTTATTCTGCTGCTCAAGAAAAAGGTCATTACTCCAGATTAACCATTATTTCATGTTGCCTTTGCATGTAACTCAAATATAGCTCAGTCATAAACACCAGTTTTGTGAAACTTCCCTGTATATCTGAGGTTGAGATACAAATGCGTTGATTAAGCTCTGTGGTAATTTTCATAGTTATTTGGTTGGTTACTTCGGTTATTATGGTTAGTTGAGTTCTCTCCTGTGGTATTTCCAGTATTTTGTGTCCCCTCACTGTTAGTTTCTTCTAATCAAAACTACTAAAGTAAGATAACTACAACCAACATAAAGGCCTTCCTGTGAGAAGTAGGTTATATACAATGTGCTATACTCATGGATGTGTCTAGAGCAATTACATAAGTGATTCCTACATGCATCGCTGGCGAATAAATAATAGGCCTTTACAGGATATCCAATAGACTTCTAATTATTAGATAATAAGAACATGATGGAAAGCACTTTGTCGACACTCTTTAATTGCTTCTTCCTGCCTTAATTGTACATTAGTGAAGTGAAAAGATGTTTCACCAAAGAAATCCAAACCACTTTTTTCTCAGGATGGAATTTCACTTTTGATTATTTTTTTAGATAACAGCCTGAACTTTTACAGCTCACCCCATGGTAAACTGTTGTTAACTGGGTAAACACAAAGTAATAAAAATATATGAAAACTTGATTGGTTAATACTGTATGCTGGTCCAAAAGACATACAGTGCATTGTAATCATTAACACTCTAGCTTTCTAAATTTGTCATTTACGGTCAATGTGAATGGAGAGCTATATGATAGTTATTACAATGGTTGGTCTATGACTTGCTTATTAGTCACAGTTGTCTCCACAGTCACCAGGCAACAACGTTGACAGGTTGTTAGGAATAAGAAATGACTTCCGGTGATCTTATGAGATCCCAAACAGATGCAGCACCCCTAGCTCTTTGTATCTGAGACCCTGCGTGGGTGACAAAAGGCTTGCAGTCACATCAGACGAAATGAGACATCTAGCAAATGACCATGTGCTTCTAGTTCTGCATCACACATGAGAAGGAAAATATTGCATAGCCAATTAGCAAAGTTGTACAATTACCTATTTGTTGACTAAAACAACTTGATGGACAATGACTTGTAGCAAAAATATTTGGAAAGGTCAGGGTAATTAAAAATATACTGATCCTAGAGCATTAACAGCAGAAGTGCTGTATTTCTCTCCTTCTGAAATTTAATTTTCAGATGACGTACGCACAGTTTATATTATGTTTTTGTTAAGGGAGCATTCAAAAAGGTAGTAAACATGATAGTATTGTCAATAATCTTAAACTAAATTAGACTATTTGAGAATTACTGTCATTATTTACTTCTCATCATTTGCAATTTATCAGCGTGAAATAAGATTAAATGTACTGTTCTGAAAGCCTGATTGGAATGGCATTAGGACCTATCCCTCTGAGCTGGTGCTAGTGACTGAACCAGAACTTGTGAATTGTTCAGTTTCCACTCTCAGGGCTGGGTGATGGAAATGGGCTTATCAGAGAATTTAAGCCTTTACCAAAGCATTGCAAGCTCCCCAAGGTGCAGGTAAAACCCTTTGGATTTAAATACAAATGACTGAAAAGTTTTGCAAGTGCAGAAGTGAACATTTTGAAACTACTTGAAGGATCACTGGACTGTTATTTAGGTAAGTTATTAAGGTTTTCAGAGAGGGAAACACAGCTGAGGCTAGAATAAAAATTTTTACAAGTCATTGCAATGGGTCCTCACAACGTTATCTCAGAGTGGGGTCCTTGGATTTGACTCACCAGCTCAGAGGAAACCCATCATCCTGTTCCGCAAAGCCGATCCCAATGGAGCACGAAACGAGTTGAAAAGGATGAGTCCCTGCAGGTCACCTAATTGCTTTTTCAACAAAGTGGCTTCAATTCAAAGGGCTTCAGTGTGCCCTTTGTTGGCTGCATAGTTTCAAATGTTCCCTCCAAGAGAGAGAATTGGCAGAGGAATTTAAATGGTGTAAAAACTTTTTCCTAACTTTATTGAACGCAATCAAGCCAAATGGCATACGCATAAACTGAAACAAACCGCACTTTGATAGAGGAAGCAATAACAGGTGTTCCTGGATTTTTCTTGTAATTCACTGCTATTTCCTTTCACTGGTTCTCTGTGTCATTGCAGGGTTCTTTGTCATAGCGAGGACTAATGCATTATACCAAGGAGCATACGAAGCAGAACAATTTCTACAAATGTGTGATAGACGAGGAGGAAACAGCCCTGGCTTCCGCTAATGTTTTCGAAGTAAGTGCAAGACGCCATCTTTTTGTGTTTGTTATGTTCGCAAATATGCATTTTTTTGGATGTGGAGGTGGTGAAGGGGGCGGAATGAGAAACTTTCATAAACATTTACCTTAAAAAAACAAAAAACAACTACAAGAAACTGCTTTACATAACAGGAAAGCAACCACAGTCTTTGAAAGGACAAGGTTCAGCATTGGATTTTTTGGAACTTTACATTTTCCACTTCAGTCTTTTGTTTTTCTAAAATGGTCAAGATTTCAGTTCCGTTAAGTTTCCAGCTGTAGTACCCTTGAGAAAGGTACTTTATCCGAATTACTCTAATAATGTTTAATAATTTCTTAACGTTTAATAATTAATTAATTAAATATGTTATTACTTATTAATTTAACTGATACTTGTCTCCCAGGCAGCTTATACAGCTAGGTTTACAAAGTGAGCTGCTTACAGTTTTTACCCCTTCGTACAGGTGGGTAAATTATACTGTATCGGCTCACACTTAGTACAGCAGAAGCAGGAATTTGAACCCCTGACTGCAAGGTGATGGCTCTAACTAAAATTCTGCCATCTTATATATCCAAATATCCCTATATAATTAAAGGTGTCAAGAGAACAACACAATTATAATAATAATGTTACATGTGCAGCAAACAGAAAATAACCTGAATTCACATTCTTTGGTCATTTTTGATTCTACCTTTAGATCCCTTAGTATTGTACAGTACTCTATTTTATCATTAAGATATCCTGCAATTCTTTTCCCCATCGTGTCACCAGGAAGCTCTCCATGGCAATGCAGCTCTGCTGGAAAGCCTCTCGAGGATACAGCCAGAGTCCCTGAGCTCTCGAGATGGGGCCGGAGCTGGTCTCCTGCACCACGCCGCATTGGGGGGAAATGCCCATGTCATACAGTTTATCGTCAATGTACTGGGCCTTGGAGGTGAAATTGTTGGACAAAAATTAGCAGTTTCACAAATTGTACCGCAAGGTTGTTGTATTGGTATCTTTGGCCTGATTGATCATTAAAGACTGATATATTTAACAACCTACAATACACCGTATACTGTCCTCTGCAGGATACATGTATCACTTGGTGAAGTACGAAAGCATGTCAGTGTCATTCACAGAGAGGTTAAAACTCCCTTTATACTATCCTGATGCATAGATATACAGTGCAGTATATGGGGAATCAGCATGTAAAAACAACACTCTTGTTGTTAAAAAATGTTCTGACCGTCACTGTTCATGACCTTATCGACTCTTTGTGCTCAGTGATTCGGTGAAGAGTAATATGCAAATAAGCGGCTCTTATGACGGAGAAACACAACCTGTGTGTACATGACGAGCTTTCACACAGATAAGGGTTTATCGCAGGTTGCTTCGTGGCATTATTGTTTGTTTGTTTACTTACCCTCCAGGAAATCCATGCATAATGACTGAGAGTGATTGAGAAGGCAATGAGGATAATTTAGAGCGAGTTGATGCAACACCATGCAGAGCTGTAATTCTTATTGCCGGATGCATAATTAAATACTTGGCACTGCTCTCTTTTCTCTCTCTAAGACACAGATACATAATACTGTATGACAAACTGGGGAGTACTTGTGGCCGCAGCAAAATCCAACCAATCTTAACCATATCTCACTGAGGCTTCAGGGGTACTGCTTTCAGTTTATGACAGGTGGATTTCATAACCCCTTTCCAGAACTGAATGCCCAAGATGATCAAGGGAACACAGCTCTTCACTGGGCTGTGAAGAAGAACCAGAAAGAGAGCTGTGCCAAGCTCCTTGAGCTGGGAGCTAACCCCAACATCCTGAACAACGCAGTCATGTCCCCCTTGCACCTGGCCGTCTCTCTGCATCACAACTCCATGGTTGACGTGAGTTATCAGAGCCGAGCGCTGACTCACTCTGACATATTAACATAACATTTGTAATCTGCACGCAGCAAACGAAGAGACACTCGGACACCCACATGTTAAACAGAATGTTCGACAGACTTGTTTTGGAAATGGAAGGAATGATAAAGTCTCCGCACGCAGACGTGATTGAATGAAAATGCCGGATGTTTTGGCGCAGCTGCTGCTGTCTCACAGCTGCACAGACGTGAACTTGGAGGGCGACCTGGGAAACACCCCAATAATACTGGCCTGCTCTGTGGACAACTGTGAGGCTATCAGTATGCTAGTGAGTACATTCATCTTAGCATGGCAGTCGCACAGGGGAAGGGAGACAATGCATGTTGACCTGTTTCTTTTACTTGGCAGAAAACAGGTTTGCTGTTCTTTGAGGTGTGGTTGAACTGTAGTGCTGCTGTTAATGGTTTTGTTATACATAGTCAATATTTGGGATTCTTTCGAGCACTAAACCTAGCATATGAAAAGTAGCACAAAGTGATTTCAAATATGTATCCAAGTCTCTCCTTCGGTTGATGTAATGCACTCTTTGTATTGTCCTCTGAGATGTACGTCACTTTGGAGAAACGTGTCTGCTAAATGAATAAATGGAAATGTAAGTAAATCTTTAAAAAAAGACTAACCAGGATTGAAATATACTTGTAAAGCCATGAAAAATCAACAAAGGACAAAGGATCCTATTTTTTTATTCATTTTAGTTCAGGTTTGGTGCCAGGTTGTGTCACCAGAACAAGCTAGGACACTTCGCCACCCACGCCGCAGCATTTGCCGGGGCCAGGAGGGCCATGGAGATGGTACTGAAAATAGGTATGTGGGCTCCACTTGTTGAGAAAGCAGAACAAATATTTACTTTTCCATGATGTTTATCCCTGTGACATACAAAGCCTTGCTGAAACTGTGCATGCAAACTGTATGTAAACTATTGCAGCTTTTTTCAATATCTATCCTTTTATCAATACATTTTTTTACTCAGATGAAAATACTTAATCTTTTTAGAAGTCATACAATGATGAAGTGAATTTGCAGTATGGAATTCACATGAAATAGCTGATAAACAGTATACATGTAACTATTTTTTTCTCACAATACAATCCAAAATTTTAATTTTGTCAGGAAATAATTGACATACTGACAGTACATTGTGTTCAGTTTTTGCTTAGCTTTACATGTGAGTTTCTAAACAAAGCTAGTTTGATATTGCCTTGTTGCATCTCATGAAGGAGAGGAGATTGGCTACTCTGTGGAAGTGCAACTCAACTATCTGGACAAGTCAAATAGCAGTCCTCTTCATCTGGCTGTTCATGGAGGAAACCTTGACGTGATAAAATTCTGTATTTCCAAAGGAGCCAAAATTGACCTGCAGCAGGTAAACCATCATTTAACTTTATTATAGCAATTTATGTACTTATACCTAAGCTATGTACAGTTTTATTTAGTTAAATTGTTACAGTGTGGTTTTCACTGTATCCCAGTTCTTCGTGGCCACATAAATATAGTGCCTGGAGAATGTTCTTTCCTCCACTCCTCTTGTTAGACTGGAGAGAGGTGCGTCATTGTAATTCTAAATGATACAGTGCATTACCATTTTTATTTCTGTATTTTTTTGAAAATATAAATGTCACTGTGACACACTGGGGCCTGTCTGGTTCAGGAAATTACCAGGCATGGGGTAGTAATGGCTGGAATTCCGTTTGTTTTTGTCAACAATTTCCATATTGACAAAATAAAACAAAATGCTGGTCAAAAAGACTGAAAAAAGAACTAGAAAAACAAAACAAATTATAAAGCAAAACTAATGCAGGACAGTCTAGTATATGAGTCTTAAGAATCTCAAAGCACACTGTAAAGTTGACAGAAGGCGGAAGGCGGAGTCCAAACTTTCATGTCATGTTATGAGTGAGTTCGCGTTGTAACAACTTCCCGCTTTTGTTGGAGGCTGAAGAAATTTTAACTCCAGCTTGCTGCTGAGAGAAGATTAACGTAACATAAAAGCAACGGTCCGCACAAGTGTGTGAACGACAATTAGTGATACGTTGCAGCATTCATACTTCGTCATTACTAATAACATTGAATAAAGTGCAATTCATCATTTCTTGTTTTTACTGATGAACCAGAATGTAATACGTTCTGTAACATTAAATGCACTTCTCGCAAATTACATTATTACAGAAATTTACAACAAAAGCAGACTGAAGTTGATATTGTGTAAATAATTAAATAGGATTTTACAAAGTTGTTTTATACGAGTACATTAACTAAACTTACTGATTACGTTGTAGATTTTGTAAAAATAAAAAGTCTAAGGTGGACTTTTATCTCACATTTGTTTTTCTTTGGCAATTTCCATGATGGACTTTAGATGTAGGATGTGAATTCTGTCCACATTTTCGGACTCTAGCCACTGAAATGCAATATCCATGGCTGCTAGAGCCTCGGTCACTTTAGGTGGTAGAGAAGCTGGAGTGAATCTTCATCACTACTATTAAAAACTCAGCTGGGACTTGAGATCTGTGTTGTACTAATCGCTATATTACATAACTTTACCTTTGGGCTTTAAGAATTGTGTATGGGAACCACCCAGATCTGAAACACATGGAAAGGAATTGACTGAAAAAAATCTGGGGTCCAAGCTCTGACTCTGTTACATGCAACCCCATGTTATATCGAGCCGCATTATATCAGGTCTACAGTGTACATATCTCACAAAATCTCTATCAACACCTCTAAAGTCTAAAACTCAGCTTATCAATAATTCTTTCCCAAAGGTCAAACTCCTCAGTTCCAAAATCCAGTCTTTTACGAGAAATCCTTAAATGATCAGTTGGTTGGTGCTCATTTCGCCCAAAAAAGGCATGGCAATATATATTGTATTCACTTTCAAAGTAATGAAAGTGTTAGCATTAAATTAGGGCATTTATGATCCAGTGAATGCAAAGAGCAGAATCGGAAACTCAGTTTAACAGCTCGTGAATTCAGTAAAAGGCTATAAGATTTGTAGCGCTATTTTCATGCTTGCTAGTAAATCTTAGTCATCCTCGGTGCCCAGGGAGCCAGTATACTATATTTTGTTAATTGGTTGCCCCCGGTAAAATACATTTGTACAAAAACATGGTTGTCTTAAAGTAAGTATGAATTTACAATTTACATGGATTTTACATGGCTTCTTATTGTACTGCACGCTTCAGGTGAAACTGCACTGACCACAAGGAAATACTTCCAGCAACTGCTGTCAGCTGGGAATATTTGTATGAGGAGTAGTGCTAGGAGATAGCTAAATTGAGACAAATCACACCCACTTATGTGCTGGAAGCAGTTGGAATAGCGACTAAGCGACTGTTCGATGTACAACATGAAGACTGGGCTTTCCAGCCGGGTTGCGTTATTATAGCGGTGATGCTCGTGTGGAGTCTGACAGGTTTCACACAATGTCTTTTCTGTGTCTTTCTCTTATTTCCCGTGGTTTCCGCATGTCGTATCTTGTTCAACAGTGCGACAAATCGACGGCCCTCCACTTCGCCTGCACCCAGGGAGCGATCGAGGAGGTCAAGCTGATGCTCGCTGCCTACAGCAGGGTGGAAGATATCATCAATATCACCGACGGTGCTAACCAGACACCCCTGCACAGGTCTGCTTCACGTCACCGCAGTTACATTTATAGTGCTAACACTGTCTCGGAGTGCAGCTGAGCACAACTAATGTTTTTTCATACACCAGCCATTAGTCACCTCATGGCTACCTCTGTGCCGTAAAACAGAATTATGAAGCGGAAACCAAATCATTTCTTTTTTACCAGCATTTACCTTTGCTTTGTATTTGTTGAGAGATCATTAGGGAAAATACTTTTCACATCACTTACATTTTGTCACCTAAAAGCCTTTTTAATGGGAAATCCATTAATGTATTTTTTTGATAAAGTAGCTTTTAATATACAAGTGTGTTGTCATAAATCAAAGATATCATATTTTATCTTCAGAAGCAAAGGCATCATAAAAGTCATTAGTCCTACAAAACCAACATGATACTATAAAAATTATTGGAAAACACAGACACACATACATAGATAATGCAGGTTTGTTTTTATAACCGTGTCTTCTGTGTGTATGTGATATGGTTTGAATTAAATTATGGGTGGCTTAAGGGCATTACCTTGACAGAGCAATTTATTATTACAACACGGTTATGTAATTTAAGACAATTACAGCTTTAAGTCACTACACAAAAAAAAACATACATGTAGGAAAGCAATTCAAAAATGTTGAGACTGAATAAAAGACTGAATGCTATACAACGAACATGTTATACTGAACCAGTACAATTTTCCATCTGGATGACAAAATACAGTAGTGAGAAATTTGTGAATTCTGTGGAATTTGCTGGATTTCCACATGAATGGCTTCTAAAATATTATCTGATCCTCATCTAAGTCTCAGGAGAGACATTAGACAATTAGATTTATTTAACAAACCAACACACAGCATTTTATGTGTATATATTTACTGGACAAGTGGTTTAAACAACCGATGTCATTGATGGAAAAAGTATGTGAACCATTATAGGATAATGAAATTTTTAAAAGCGTAAATGCAGTCAGGTTTTCAAGTCAATGACTCAGGAGTTTCACTGAGTTCAGGTGTGGGTTTGACCTACTTTACTTTTTAAAAAAAAGAACTTACAATTTTGATTACCTACTTTCCTGGACAGATTTTTTTGGAAGTCCACCATAGCCTCATTAAAAGAGATTTCAGACAATCTTAGAAAAAGAGTTGTTGAATCTAATAAGGCAGGAAAGGGTTGCAAGGGGATTTCTAAAGACTTGTGCTTCCATCAGTGTACAGTCAGGCATAGAGTTTACAAATGGAAGAAATGCAGTACCGTTGCTACTCTCCATAGAAGTTGGCGTCCTACAAGGATCAGTGCAAGGGCACAGCATTCAATCCTCAGACAAGTAGCAAAGAACCCTACAGCGACAACATCTTTTTAAAGTTTTATTTTGGAATTTTAATTTAAACAACAACAGCAACAAGAAATGTAAACCCCTCTACTCACCCCAAACCCATAGACCCCAGGCAGAACCTTAGGGGAGAGAAAAATAAGACACAAAACAGGGGTGAGGTACAGTTGAAAATAACGAAATAATTGGTAAAATATAGTTCTGAAACAAGTGTACATTAGGAAATATAAATAAATGGGACCGTGTGTGGAAATCATTAATTATATAATGTACAAGATCAGTGCAAAACAGAATGAGGCTTCAATGAAGTTCAACCAAGTCCAAGGCTCCACATTTATACCAGAAGTAGATCTAAGGCATCAAAATATTAGATAAATGAATTCCAGTTAGTGTAAAAAAAGATGTACAGATCTTTGCAAAGTGAACTTTTTTACAATCTGAGAAGGAACAAGATGTCTCTGAGCCAGAGGGAGAAAGAAGGGGATTGGGAGATTTCCATGTTAACAATATCAAATCAAAATAGAAAAATCTCCTAGCTAATAGTGAAGCAACAACAAGAATGTATGGACTGAGAACACAGCTGACCCTTGAACAACACAAGTTTGAATTGCATTGGTCCAGTTACTCGCGGATTTTTTTCAGTAAGCATATTAGAAATTTTTTTGGAGACTTGCAACAATTTGAAATAACTCGTACACGAACCGCATAAATATCGAAAAATTAAGAAAAAGTTAGGTATGTCATGAATGCATAAAATCTAGGTACTATTCTATTTTATCATTCACTACCATAAAATATACACGTAATATGTATAACATCTACAGTGTTTTGTATCATTTAAGACAATATTGATGCAGGTACTGACAGACAGACAGACAGACAGACGTTTCATCTGGTAAACAGACGACATAAACTTACAGTATCAATAAATACAGTACAGTACTGTAAATGTATTTTCTCTTATGATTTTCTTTTCTCTAGCTTACTTTATTGTAAGAAAACAGTATATAATACATATAACATACAAAATATGTGTTAATCGACTGTTTATGTTATCAGTAAGGCTTCCGGTCAACAGTAGGCTACTGGTAGTTAGGTTTTTGGGGAGTCAAAAGTTTTACGTGGATTTTCGACTGCGTGGGGTGTCAGTGCCGCTAAACCCAGCATTGTTCAAGGGTTAATTGTATAGTCTGTGAATATAGGCTGTTTGGGTGTCGGTAGAGAAAGGTTTTCAAGACCAAAGATTAATACCACTGGGCTTGGCTGCAAATCAGAACGGATAAGTTTTGACAGCACCCCTAAGACAGAAGTGCAGAAACTCCTAAGTTGATGGCCAGACCAAAACATGTATAAGATCAGATAGAGAATGAATCCAACAGTCACAGCTGCTGTCAGCATCCAGATAAATATCAGATAGTTTAGGCTTGTAGAGACAAACTCTGTGAAGGTCCTTAAATTGGATCAGTCCCAGCAGAGCACACAACATTGATATATTAACCTTGTTGATGGCATCATCCCACCATTCATGAGTAAATCCAGTGCCAAGCTCTATCTCTCATTTATTTTTAATCTTAAATATTGCGTTGTCAGCCCAGTACAATAAAATGTGGTTGTAAGTAGACAATTTTAATCCTCTCTGGTTTGGTGCAGATTTCAGCAGTGCATCCTGTGGTGGCTTAGAAGATAGTTCAGGAAGAGGTGAAAAACGATGGCCTGAAAAGTCCTTAATTTAAAAAAAAAAAATTGAGGTCAGTCTGTAAGATGCTGATCTTGGCAAACACACACAAACCACTAAAATTTTATTTTAAAAAATCCAGAATCTTCATCAAAAAACTTCTCAAAAGAGAATATTTTCCAGCTCTCCCAAGACAGAGGGACGAATTAAGTAATGACATTAATAAAGACATACATTTAAAACTTCTAAATTTATCTAAAAGTAAGCCCAAATTCTAAGGGTAGTAAAATGGGATGTGACGAGTATCACGTAAATGGTACAGCAAAGGAGGAATAGACCAGAGCAGGAGGAGGTGATGAACAACATGACAGGGCTTGTAAAATGCACCAGCCAGTTTCAGTGGCAGGGATTCACAGAATTAGTTTCTGTAAATTAGTTGCCAAATAGTAATAAAGGAGCTGAGGTCATTGAAGTATCTTTCGATTAACTCTTGGTGGTTTACCATCCCATATAAAAGTTAAGGTCAGCTGGTCTAGGGCTTGAAAAGATAATTTTGGAAGGAACAAAGCCATGCATTCAAAACCTTGGCAAGTACTGATTTTTTTACAGATTGTATTCTTCTCAAAAGAGATTTTAGCAAACTGCTCTGTCTCTGAACAAGATGACTGCTAAGGATATGCAGGCATGTCTTACACTTGATGTTTGTGTTCATGAGTCTACCATGAAAAAACAATGAATGGTTTTCATTAGAGGTACCATTGAGGAAACAACAAAAAAACCATGTTGCTCATCTAAACTTTACTAAAGACCACCTGAATGTTCCACAGCAGTACTGGAATAACGGTTCAACAGTAAACAATGTTTGCATGGGAAAACAAAAAAAAAAAAAAACATTACATACTCATACCAAAACCTCATTTCAAATGTATGTAAGTATGGTGGAGGGATGATAATGATGTGGGTCTGTCTTGTTACCTTAGATACAGCTTGCAATCACTGAGGGACCAATTAATTCCAAGTCATATCAGGAAATTTTAGAGCACAATGTCAGGGCCTCTGCCTATGATCCAGCACTCAAAAGAAGTTGGGTCATGCAACATAAAAATTATTGGAAACACAGAAGGAAATCAAAACGGAGTGGCTCAAACAGATGAGATTTCATATTTTAGAACATCTAACCGAAAATCCAGACAAACTGAAATGATATGGAGTGATCGGAAACAGCCGTTCTCAAAGGACATCCCAAAAATATATGTGAAGTGAAATAGTTTTGTGTAAAGGAAGGACCAAAACACCTCTTAACTGCTGTTCAGGTTTGAACAACAGGTACAATAGGTGTTTGACGGACATTAAAGGCAATAAAGGAAGTCGCACTAGTTATTAAAAACAAAAGTTCAAATGCCTTTTCCATCAAAGACTTTGATTTTAAGCCATTTCTTCAAAAAGATATGGCAATGTAAAATGTTGTATCTATTGTTTGTTAAATAAGACATTATTAAGACTTAGATGAAGATCACATCACATTTTAGGAGTTATGAATGCGGGACTGTATTGATGTATATATGCTGAATGAAACAACATATTCTGTTCTCATTACAACTGTGATTACATACATGACAATATTTTGTATTTTTTTCCTTCAGGGCAATGATATTTGATCACGTTCAGCTGGCTGAATTACTTATTTCAAAGGTAATCATGTATGGTTTGTAATATATCACAAAATCAATAACTACTGCATAATATGATGCTGGGACAAATTAATTTAATTTTTAGATTTCTCCCTTTCAAAAAAAGGAGAACTAAGAAGTATCAGAAAAGCTTAATCAGACATTGACATTATTATAAATTTAACCTGGCAAACATTGTAATCTACAGTAGCGAATCATGGCAATGAAATTTGACCACAGAATTGAATTACATGTAATCCACTTGGCTCAGAATACCATAGAAATCAATACCACGCAGTGCATAAAAAAGCCACATGGAGATATGATCAGGATCCAGAATACCCTCCAGTGCCTGGATACTGCAGTGAGAGAAATACAAGTAGAACCTTGAGCTTTTCTTTATAGTCAGGGCTTCAGCTGCAAGCAGCTGGAGAGCATCTGTGAAAATCTGCAGGGGTGGACTCCAGAGTAAAGAATTACGTACAGGAGTCAGGACAGCCATAATAGTGCAAATCAAGGGCTGGAGTGTCTATTCAGAATGACTTTCGGTTCTTATAGAGTGGTGTGTGCTTACTGCGGTAATCCTTCATAAATACCTCGCTCAACACACAACAACAGTAGTGAGGAGTGCAGCTGGAACGAGCTGCCTTCAGGTTATAAGTCTTCACTGCAATATCGGCGGACGTACTTGGAATTTAAAACAGGAAACCACAAGGCAGTTATAAGACTGTCCAAATTGTAGAAATCTAAATTATCCCTGTGACCAGCCAAAGAAAGGAGATGAACAAGGAAATTTGAACAGCAAAACCAAAATCAATACTGAGAGCAGAGAATATGTAGTTAGAATTTCGACAAGAGAATCTCTTGAGAATTAGTTAAAACTGAGTGCTGAGTGTATATACTTGTGAGTAAAAACACCGCCAACAACTACAGCTAAAAGTAATGCTGAAGTGACTATAGTACTTCTCATAACTTGCACTTTTTCATTTTATGTGCGCTGCAAAGTTATACTTATTATATATATAGCACAAATTCAGATCCAAGCGCACTTCAGAGCAAAAATCCAAGACAATAACAATTTTAAAAAACTGCAACTCTAAAAGAGCAGTTTCCTTGTACTTACAAAATAATATTAAGATTATTCCATTACACCCAATCCCATGCTAAGAAGTGTCTCCACTTTTTAATTACAATGTCAGGAAAAAAAACACAGAAGACGTGGTCAAACTGGAGTAAAATAAGAAATAAAGGGCTTGGGTGATCGAACCCCCCCTGTTGTAGGTATGATTTTGGAACGGCTTTTTTTGCTTATTTGTTTTTGTTTGTTTGTTTCTTCATTTGTTTCTTTCGTTCATTCATTCAATTACTTGCAATAGTGGATTATGAGTGATAGCATAAACAGTCTGAATGGAAAGAAATCAGATGATAACACTGCTATTAAGGATTTTGAAGCAATGAAAGGAGTGCACATTTTAAACTTACCGAAAGACATTTTCTTTGCCAACCGGATGAGTTTTGGCAGGTAAGCCTTCATCAGCATACCTGTACGTTACAAAATGAATGCCACATATACATGTCTAAAGTCATTAAAATGGGAAATGACATCAGACACAGTAGACTATAGTGTGCGAGTGACAGAGAGAGTGTGTTCCACTGATGTGTGGATGAGTGACCCAGTGTAAGTAGTGTATCTAGCAGTGTAAGTCACCACGGTGAATAAGGTATGTGGGCTCATTACACTACACAGAGTTCATTGGAAGTCACTTTGGAGAAAAAAGCATCTGCTAAATAAATAAATGTAAATGTAAATGTAAATATATAACACTGCTACTGGAATTATAAAAATGAAACTCAAATACATCACGCTTAATAAAGAACCAGTAACAGACAAATACAGACACAGAACAAATGGACCATTCTAAATAAAAGGATTACTTGAAAGAATTGTAAAAGCAAAAAATAGTTAAAATATAAAAGCCTTAAAAATACGCTGAAGTAGGTTTCCTGCAGAAATGCATCCATCCGGAAAAATAAACATCCTTCTCTAAAGTAGAAATGGGCTCACCTCTCAATGCGGAAAATCCTTAATTATAGTGTTACCACCTGATTTCTTAGCATTCAGATTGTTTATTCTCTCACTCATATTGCACCACTGCAAATAAAGAGTGAATGCAAAGAACACATAGCACATGTTCCTAATTTTAAAGCTAAAAACCCCCATAAGAAGTATTCAGCAAAAATATTCTTACTTCATTCGACAAAAAAATGAGCAAGTGTTCTGCTATGATTTGAGTCGCACGGCTCTGTTTCCATGTCACAATTTACATTAAAGAAATAAGTATCTAAAGATAGATATGTGTGTAAATATGTATTCTGAAGTGCTATTGTGCTATTGTGCTATTGGAACTGAAAATGTAACTCGTTAATAATTAAGTGAATGCATTAACATGTTAAAGTAATTAGAATGTGACCATCTTTTTGTAACTCAAGCAGCCAGAGCAACAATCGTTTGCATGTTTGTGTATGTTTGCAGGGTGCGGACATCAACTGCATTGACTGTAAAGGTCACACCCCTCTGCTATTAGCCACAAGCTGCGGAGCGTGGAGATCAGTCACACTCTTGCTGTTGAATGGTGAGTAGAAACACGGGTGGCTGTCAATCCATCCTCACTCTGGGGCTCAAGACACCAATAGGCACGGTTTGTCGTGACGAATGCATATGTTTTACACTTTCTTATTAAAACCTTTAGGTCAAATTCTGTTGGTTTTTTTTTTCCTCTGTGTGAATGTTTCAGGAGCAAGTCTGGAGATAAAAGACAAGCTGGGCCGTAACTTCCTGCATCTAGCTATTTTACAACCGAAGGGTCTTAAAAATCTTCCAGAAGACATACTGCAGGTGATCATTTTGCTGTGAACTACTGCTATATTAATGGCTTCAGTTAGTGCCTAAACTACATGGAGGAAATTAGAATGGAGTCACAAGCTTTTAGCCATATAGTGTATAACATCTGTGGACTATATGTTTTTCTATATCATTGACAATGTCTTGCACTAGGTCAGTAGTTTGAGCTTTTTTTTGCTTTCCTTCTTCACCACATAGTTCTCGTACAACTTTGAGGTACGCTATTGGTTGCTATCTTGCTGAAGAATCAAGGAATGACCAACTAACTGTAATCTTGATGGAAGAGCATGTCTATGAAGTACGCTATGATTGCCACACTAGTTGAGATTACATGTTCTTGTTAAAAATCACCAGTCTGTGACCAGAAAATCATCCCCACACCATGACACTGCCTCCTCCAGGCTGAACAGTGGGAACCACACAGGCACAACTCATCCTCTCAGTCTTACAATACCTGGTGATTAGACCCATATATGTCAAATTTTGACTCATCAGTCCAAAAGACTGACTTTCACTTCTCAAACATTGTTTTTTTTGTGTAGTTTCTAACAGTTCTACTCAAACTTTTGACTTGTGTTTTAAGTACAATTACAATGTTTCTCAACCTTATGGGGCTAAGTAATTTACGTCTACCTGGAAACAGAAGCTTTGGCCTAACATGTGGCATGGACATGGACATGTTTTGATGTAGAGCCAAGTGTTTTGTGTCCATGTTGCTCTCTCAGCTGGAGGGCGTGCGGGAGCTCATGAGCGATGAGGATGTCGAAGGCTGCACACCTCTGCACTACGCCTGTCGTCTAGGCGTGGCCGACTCCGTCAAGAACATGCTGGGCCTGCAGGCTTCAGTCTGCCGCAAATCCAAAGATAAGAAGTCAGCCCTCCACTTCGCAGCACAGTGAGTGGTCCCCCGAATGAACCCTTCTGGGGGTTATCAGCTTCTTTTCACATCAGACAACGCTGCTCTGTAGCATATAACTTAGCATTGAATGTTGGGGAAAAATATAAGTAGGGAAGGCAATAAGAGATCATGTGAACTGGCATGTATATAACATGAGTTCTTGGGGTTTGAACTGGCTTTTAACTTCTGCTGCTGTGGACTGCCTGGATCGCTTCCACAAAATGAGTAGATCACATCTGTAGCCCTCCATAAAAAGCCCTGACAGGTCTATTAAAGGCAAATTTTAAAAAAAATGTGCTTCTTCTGATGTTCCTCTTGGTCAATGTCATACTTCAATAAAGCAAGTAGTGTAGTGAGTAGAGCTGCTGCCTTCGGATACAAAAGCCACAGGTTTAAGTCTCACCTCCTGTTATGGTACGTTGTATCATGGCACATATCTTTAACTAACAGAGTGGAGATTTCCCAGATATTAAATCATTGCAGGTGGCTTACCACCATAAGCTGCTCTGGAGAAAAAGATCAGCAAAATGGATTAATGTAACATGAGTAAAGGGAATCTGATCCAAGGTACACCCTACCTTATATCCTATGGTTCTGGGGTAGGTTCTCAAGTACCATGGCTATCAAGCTCTTATTGAAGATAGATGTTGTGTTTCTGGTAAACGTGTTTGCCATTTATGATGATATCATTTTGTGTCTAGATATGGACGGCTCAACACCTGCCAAAGGCTCCTGGAGACTATGGTGGACTCCAAACTCCTGAACGAGGGAGATGAGAAAGGACTGACACCCCTGCATCTTGCATCCCGTGGAGGACACACCAAAGTGGTGGAGCTGCTTCTCAGAAGGGGGGCCTTGTTTCACAGGTCTCACACACACACACACACACACATACACACACACACACACACACACACCAGTCCACCAGGAGTCAATTACCACACTTAAGTTATGCAGAAATCACTGCATGGCACTGAGTTAACACCATATCTATAATTTGTCAAAGAGTGCCACTTTTACACAAAACAGTACTGAAAGTCTAAATTTTTTCTTATTCTAAATGCTGGATTTGAAAATAATAAATGTTAATATATGCCAATGAACTCAGAAACAGCCTTTCACAACATTCCCATTTCTATTTAATCATTTAGCAGATGCTTTTCTCCAAATGCAGACATGCAATTGAGAAGTTGATTACTCCAGTACCATTTTTGGCAGAGAATTTTTTATTTTAAATGATAATGGGAAATACATCGAATTAAAAGAGCACACGAGTGTTCAGGATAGAGGTGAGCCCCTGTTCTGAGAGCCTTCTGGAAGTTTGAGAGGAATACAGCAGTTCTGAGTGAGCGAAATCTCTCCGCATTCAGCATTCATCACTGTGGATTGCAGGTACTTTTAGGATGGAGTTTTGCCAGCAGCAAAGAAATCTGGGAAATGGCTGATAGACTGTTGCTATGTGTGGAGGTATTTGCCTGAGATGAAGGTGTTCCCTGTTCAGTGTAATCTTAAAATAACTGCACAAAAAGCAGAAAGTGTGAACGATGTGTTTTTCTGGCTCTAGGGGCATATCAGTTAATAAAGCTAATGCATATTTTTTTTTTTTATTTATTTCGCAAGAACGAAGCAGAATTATTTTGGAGACCCAGTTACCACTCTGTTACATTTCAAGATGCTACTGCAGTACTCAAGCAGGACCTTTTTCCATTATTCTATATCTGCAGGCATAATAATGCAAACATTAGAGCCTATTGATGTACATTTCTGAGATTTTAATTCTTAAAATAACACAGAACAAGTTTGAACATGAAGTGCATCGCATCTGTGAAGTCTTTTGATTTTGACAAAGAAGCAAATTCATGCGAAATTGTTCTTCAAAATTTTTATCTCAGATTATTTCACGATTATCGTAGATTCTATTCTATCTGGTGTAAAATATTTACTGTAAATTCTTGTGGGCACTGAATTTAAGATCACAATGTGATTATGTAAGCAAAACAATATGAATTTTAATTTTGTTAGTAACAAACTTGTTTTAGTGCATATTATGGTTGTAGGGGCCATTACAGACATTAATATTAAGGCCTGTTTATGTGCAGTAGGTTCACAGCACACAGACTCATTCTCTCCAGGAGGTGTGCGTATGGTGGGGTTGATCTTTCTCATGACCTGTGTTCTGCAGCGATTATAAGGGCTGGTCTTGCTTACACCATGCCGCTGCTGAAGGATTCACGCAGACCATGAACATCCTTCTTGGAGCCAGCCTCAAACTGCTGGACAAAACTGACGAAGACGGGGTGGGTGCCAGTCCCTGTTATTTGCGTATACTGGTGAAAACTGTTGGGCCGAAAATGTTTTCATAGTTGGAGCAAGTTTCTCAAAGGTAAATAGTGGATGGTGTGAATTTGATCGTATGGCAGCGGAAGTGCCGGATTCTGACTCAAACAGGCATAAGTTAAAATGAGCTAGTTATGGAATGAGGGCTTATTTAATTATACAGTTTCTATTATATAAAAAGAACATTTGCAAAACTGCTGTTATTTTTGCAATTTGAATAAACATTTCCATTAAAAGAAATGACATAGAAAAGTTAAATTGATTATGTAAATAACACTTGAGATGCTGTTAAGTATACTTCTCCAGTTTGCTTTGCATAATCATTTGGTATTCCTTATTTGGTTTGATTATTGATGTCTAATGCTTCTGTATTAACACACACACACACACACACACACACACACACACACACACACACACACACACACACCATCTGAAACTGCTAGTCCTATGCGGGGTCGTGGGGAGCCGGAGCCTAACCCGGTAACAGGGCGCAAGGCTGGAGGGGGAGGGGACACACCCAGGACGAGACGCCAGTCCGCTACAAGGCACCCCAAGCGGGACTCGAACCCCAGACCCACAAGAGAGCAGGACCTGGTCAAACCCCCTGCGCCACCACAGCTCCCCCCTTTTGTATTATCATACATAGTAAAATGAACAGTTTTCATATGGCTTGTATGGTTCATGAATTTTCTGAATTAACTCACTTTCAAGGTAAATTTACTACCCTTAGTTTATTTTGCATTCGTTATTTTACTTTGTATCACGTTGAGTATAATGATTGTCCTTGTTACACGGGTCGTAAAAAAAAAGAACACAGCTCTGCACGTGGCTGCAAAGGAGGGCCACGTGTCTGCTGTGATGCTCCTCATGAACAGAGGAGCCGAAATCCTACTCAACAAGAGCGACGCCTCCTTCGTCCATGAGGCCGTGCATCACGGGAGGAAGGAAGTGGTCATGGCCATCATTGACACCGACAGGTGGGCATTTTCATGCTGCCAGCACGAAATCTACTTCCACTCATTACTCATATGGAGGAAAAAAAAAATAACAGAGAGGGAAAGCTCTTACTCTGTAAATCATTTTGGTATTACTGAACCAGTCAAAAGTTTGAGTACACCACTTGAACACATATTTCTCAGGTTGCCCATCAATATGCAGATTTTAAAATGGTGCTATAAATACAGTATGAATAAATGCAATGATAAATTGTACTAGCGCAAACGGAGACCTCTGAAAAAATTGTCTGCAATGTGAAATGTGCAGAGACTGCCTACTCATGGATGGTATGAAATATTGCTGATTTGTAACAAAGTGGAGTCTCTGGTTTCAGATGTACGGAGGCACTGCAGACGTTCAAGTACGGCTCAAGTCAGCGCTGTGTTGTTTTGGATATGATAGAACTTCTTCCAGAATCTTTCAAGGTTTTTGTTCTTTTGCTGTTCACAGCTATATTAAATTGCATTATGTATCGAAGGAATTTAAGGACTTCTAACAAAAATTGTGTTCTGTTTTCACCAGTACCTTTTGGACAAATGCGTTACGGAGTCTGATGATGATGTCAACAGTCCTGAATACCACGTAAACTACATTTTACAATTTACTTGATCATTTCTCACTCTGTCCTCTGTCACAATGTACTATTCTTGCACAAAGTGCACTATCAGGATTTGTCTAAATGAGGTCTCCTCCCAACCCCCAAATTCAACAGCTTGAGTACAACTTCCAGTGGCTGCAAGCGCCAATTAAGCTGAAAAAGGAGTCAAAAGCAGACAAAATGCTCCAAGTTCAACCTCTTGTGGCACTAAATGTGAGTACGTTTATCTCAAGTAATTTAAATTTAGAGTCACTGAAGAAACACTAGTCTAATTGTGTAAACAAAATAAACATCTCCCTGTAAAATGGACGGAAACAGCAAAAAAAGAACAAATAATGTGTGGCTCCATTAACATTAGGTTATTCAAATATTCAGTATGCTTGTTTTTCAAATACCGTTTATAAAGTTGAGATGTAACAATGATTAATATGCCTGTGTAATTGTACTAAATAACTAATTTGTTTTGGTGATCTCTTCATGCTCTCATTATGATGCACTGGTCACTTTTATGTTCTTAAGGCGATGGTGCACAGTAATCAAATAGACCTTTTGACCCACCCTGTTTGCAAGAAGTACTTGGAAATGAAATGGTGAGTATATGTAAATCTATAAAAGCATAACCTGTTATATTCTGTGCAAATATGTTATAGTGCTTATAACATTGTAACGACAGACTAGAGAACTTGCAGGTTTTCAGTTTACCTAAGTGGCAAAAACACTCAATTCCACTAATTGTTACTGTAACTGAACTCATTTAACTCTTTAAATTAACTTAGATGTGTGGATGTTAGCAGTTTAGGAAGCTGGAAATCCTGGTCAGACTTGGTACAGTGGTACTGAAGCTTTGTTTCATGGCTCAGAACTCTAAAGTTTTACCTACTGTTCCTTTATCCCATCTGTAGGTGGTTGTGGGAAAGCATCTTCATGAAAACCAAACTGTAACATGTCACATTGGTCTCAGTCCTTCAAAGGCCCTTGTAGATGAAACATGCCAAACACTTTAGACAAGACTCTACAGTGTGATGCCTTTTTGTTAGACAAAGAGTCCTTCTCCACCATGTGCTATGGATCAAATGAACTGAAGGCAATGAAGTTCTCTCTTTTACCTTCTCTGTGCATCTGTGTGACATTCCCACTTCTTCTCCACCTCCAGGAATGCCTATGGAAGCAAAGCCCACATCCTGAACTTGGCCATTTACTCACTTGGCCTGCTGCCTCTCTCCCACGTCATTGTGAGCATGAGGCCTACCTATAACTTCACAAGTGACGGCATGTCCATCAGCATGGTTTCCCAGTCCCTGGACAAGGTGCAGTTCAGCTGTCAACATAAGGATGTGCTCTTCTCTTTATAACAGACTCCTATGGAGTTTCACAGTACATGTTTTGCTTGGGTTCATTTTTAGTAGCACACAATGCCAACATTCATTGGGTTCAGCTCATAACAATTATTTCTCATGCCCTAGGCTTCCAGGACAGACCAGCGCTAGAACAAACAGTCATTGATAAATGAATGAATGAAGTTCTAGGTGGTTGATTCCTGCTCTTTGTACTATATACGAAAAATGCAAGAACAACAGAGAAATAAATATACTATGCCTACTTTTACAGTGCAAACTTTTGACACTGTCTTCGCTAGCAATGTACATTCCATATTTTTTCATGTATGATCTTTCACCCTTACAGCAACCCCATTTGCTCACAAGCTGCATGTTCCTGGTTTTGGCCATGAATTTGTATGCAGTTGGCAAGGAGCTGGTGCAGTTAGTGCAGCAGGTAATGTTCATGCCACCGCTTTCTTTGCTGCACAATGAACAATCCTTTTACCTTGCATTAGAAAGGGCAGTCCACTGCAGAACTGTGGTGTTAGTCAACAGGTAATCAGATATGATCCTATCTATCTATCTATCTATCTATCTATCTATCTATCATCGTTGTTGTTGTTGTTGCTGCTGTTGTTGTTGTCAATAATAATAATAATAATAATAATAATAATAAAAATAATGTTTATTTACCCAAAAGATAGTTGGGCCAATAGTGTATAGGGTGTTTAGCATTTTATCTCTCCTGCTATAGAAATTTTAAGAGAGGACAAAGATTTGGTCCAACTACAGCAAACACAGTTGAATAAAGTGTGCTGAATATCACAAACTGTTTAACAGCTTCTATTCTTGCCATAATTTATTATTAATTCAGTTTTTAGCTGACACAGCAGCTTTGCCGACCAGCCTTCACATATCTGATAATAATAGTAACTGCACCGCACATACTGCCAGTCTCATGAGAAAAATAATTTTAAAATAATGATATTGTTACTCTATATGTCACTTAAAAATGCCTTCAATATTTAAATTTGTTAAGAGGGAATCCAAACAAATATGCAAATAGTCAAAATGCATATCCACATAAATATCTGCACTTAAGAAAACTGAACCAAAAGTAGATTCTTTAACTCACTGCCCACCCATCTTCTGCAGTTTAGTATGTTTTATTTTCATTTTTATAGTGTTAATAATGTCAGTCATATTATTTTCTGTCTGTGACATGTGAGCTTTGAAAGAACATACCACGGTAACTGGACTGCCTTTGCCACAGCGCTCGAGTTATTTCAGGGATTCCTCCAACATCCTGGACTGGGGTGCAGCCATCTCCTCGCTGATCTTTGTCACCTCCTTGCTGATGAATGCCCAGGGTACATGGCACTGGCAAGCTGGAGCGTGGGCCGTCCTGCTCTCCTGGGTCAACTTCCTCCTGTACCTGCAGAGGTAAAGCATGCCTTGGGGTCGGGGAAATGAACAAATGAACGTCATATACTTACGTAGCAAGGAGAACACGAGAGAAGCCTGTCGCCTCTTGTTCGCTGAACACAAACGCTGTTAAGATCTTCTTCACCCCAGGTTCGAGCATTTTGGGATTTACGTTGTCATGTTTGGAGAAATCTTGCGCACACTCATCAGCATCATCATGCTCTTCTTCTTCCTGATGCTCGCCTTCGCTCTGGCTTTCTACACGCTCATGCTCGGCCAGGTACGGAACCACACTCCGCTCATATCAGGAAATACACGCTTCTTCACTCCTGGATTCTTTCTAACCCCTGCAGTGTATTTTTCTACATTGTCACACTCCTCAGATCAGTTACTTGCATTTTTCATTACTAGCTCATCTTCAAGATTAAAATCTAACTGATTTAAAATGCACTAAAAACCACATTAACTTTTTCTCTGCCAGTGATCTACAACACTGTGTCCGAGCGGTAGGCGGCCTCTTGGTCACTCCATGGACAAATGTCCTTCTTACTTGGTTGCTTACATTGCCTAGACAGTTTGACTGAACAGGGTAAAGCCTGGGTTGTGCCATATCTTTCCATTTTTCTGTACAGCATATCAATGAGCTGCAGGGAAGACTCAGTGTTTTGCAAATCTTTATATCCGCTAAATATTGCACAGTAACAATTTCGTTTTAAAGCTCCATAGACAGTCTGCAGGCTTTGTGTCACTACTAACTGATGTGATCTGCAGTTTGACTTGCGAGAATATTTATTCTCAATTCAGCCACTTGACAAAGGTGGATTCCAATAAGCACAAGAGGGCCAAATTTGCATTGTAATCTATATTCTATTGTGAAAGCAGAATACAGTTCCCAGTTTATAACGGGCTTTGTAATACAGTAAGATTTTTATAACAGGGGTTGATTACTTAAAATCAATTAAATGATTTTATTTTTTAAATAGTTCTCAAAAAACATTTTAATACTTTGCATCATTTACGAATATATGAGGAGAAAAATAATCCCTTTAAAAAAAAAAATCATTTCGCTTTGCCAAACTGGAAAACGAGAAACAGTCAGTGAGGAGCAAAACTTTCCAAAGGCAATTTAGCGCTCCATAATTTGAGGTGCTTTGTACAGGACAGTAATAAATGTCCCAGTAAAATTAAATTTTCTGTGAATTTTCACTCTTTTCCTAACAGTGCTTTGTTACATATCATCATGCATTTCTATGACTTTACAGCCAAGCTGTTGGAAGCAGCGGGATATTTTTATAAATGATTTAAAGTGGCTTCTGATATTAAAAGACATTTTTATGGGAAGTGTAAGGGTAGCTTAAACCTACTCAATTACATATTTTGGTACAACCAATGGATATAAAAATAGTCTGAGATATTGATGAAGGAAAACCATACAAGTAGAATTAAGGGCCCCAGTGAGAGTAAATCTTCTCTTTAGAGAGCCTTTGAATCTGATGCACAACCAGGCTGTGGGCGTTCTTTGATGGGTTCATCTGAACACTGGATGAACACCACTGAACTGATTCATGAGCAGTGATTGAAATGTCCTATAGTACTCTATGCATCATTGTCACGTTGTGCATTTTTGCATTTTTTAGCGGCACTTTGAGAGACTGGACCTCTCCGTGGTTCAAACTTTTGTCATGATGGCTGGAGAGCTAAACTACCAGGACAACTTCCTTGAGCCTTGTTTGAACGGCAGCCTTCCCTTCCCTTATGTGACATATTCCATCTTGGTCTGGTTTGTTCTGCTCATGCCTATTCTGCTCATGAACCTGCTGGTAAATGTCTGCTGCAACATCTTATACTTAGATGGCAGTTACCACCAGTTATGTGGAACATTATAAATTCCTTGTGTTGCATTTCCTTGTCTTGGCTCTAGATTGGTTTAGCAGTTGGTGACATTGCTGAGGTGCAGAAGAACGCTGCTTTGAAGCGAATCGCAATGCAGGTTTGTGAAGTGGTTGTTGATGATGGATAGATGGATGGATGGATGGATGGATGGATGGATGGATGGATGGAAGGATGGATGGTCAGAGGCATTCATCTGCATAAAATATGTGTGTAAACATGGAAGAAGATAAAAATGCACATTACTGTCTTGTATAGATTGAACTTCACACCAGTTTGGAGGAGAAGTTGCCCTACTGGTTCATGAAGCGTGTGGACAAAGAGAGAATCACTGTGTACCCGAACAAAATCTGTGGCTCCAAGGTTTGTAGATCAGGTTTCTTCTAGTTCATTAGGGTTCTCAAATCAAGCAACTTATGCTCCGCCTTTCAGTAAATCCCCAAGGTCATGCTGCAGCTGTGGCAATGTCAGGAATGCAAGAAACCTTATACCTGTGATTATCTTAAGTGCCTTCACATACACTTTATTTACACCATTTTTTAGCGGGAAAAGCTGTTATTTTCAAGGGGAGACCCTTGTGCTCTTGAGCATTGTGTTGTACAGCTTGATGCCTTCAGGGTCCATCTCAAGTCCGGTTTGCATGCACCATTAGGCTTTGAAGCTCCTGGAAACTTCAAAATAGCCAATCACATAGCAGAAATGAGCATCATTACTCATTTAAGCCTTAAATCTAAAAATGAAACAGAAGCTGAACGTGGGTGGTACGCAGCTGGTAGCTTGCTTGTTAAAACCGCTGCCTTTGGATTCAAAGGTTACGGGCTTGAATCCCACTTCTAGCTGTAGTACCCTTGAGTAAAGTACTTACCCTGAAATTGCTCCACTAAAATTACCCAAGTGTACAAACGTGTAAATAATCATTAATTGCTTTGGAGAAACGCATCAGCTAAATGAATGCGTAAATGTAATGAATATGACTGTCACAAACAAGCTGCTGAGGCTGAGAGATGATGTCTGGATCCGCCTAGGAAATAAAGCACAGGCTTGTGTTTCCATTTTGACCGTGTGCTTAATGTTTTCAGTGTGTTTAGTGAATCAGCACAGGGTCTTCACAGGGCCGCAAACTGTGACCCTCGCAGGCCGCATTCCTGCAGGTGTTAGAGAATACATTTTAATTTCAGCCAGCTTCATACCTGAAATACAAACAGTCCAGATAAGAATTTCAGCACAGCAATTGGAAGCTGAGGCTACGAGTAAAAACCTCCACAGCCCATGACTCTCAAGGACCAGAACTGTGCATGCCTCGTATACAGAAATTACTGAGCAATCACTGCAATCAATCAACTGTAATGCAGTCACAATTTTTAACTTGGTTAGCTGTGATACGGGCAGTCGTTTGCATAGTAGTTTCAGTTGCTGCCTTTGGGTGCCATGGTTGATGGTTTGAATCTCCGCTTCTGCTATAATAGCTGTGAATTAAATTTTTACCCTAAAATTGCTTCACTTCAGTTACCCTGCCTTAATAATGGGCAAGTCCTTGTAAGTAGTATAAAATTGTAAGTCCTTTGGGGGGGGTGTCAGAAAAATGAACTAGAACTGTGCCCATACAGGTTCTGCTTGCTAAATAATAGCATTTGTTCAAGCGTTTGAACAGACACTCATGCGTGACTTCATTCGAAACAGGCCAGTCTGTTTCGCATCCTGTTTCAGAGTGACACCAAAGAGGCTCACGCTCGTCTGTCCACCTCCAGCCAGCAGCTGACGCCCCTTGAGCATGAGGTGCAGAAACAGAAGTACAGGTGAGCACCTGGGCCACCACCACCGCTGTCTTCCGACTGCTTGCCGGTGCTTTCCGCAGCCTCCACCAGCCCGCTCGTATCGACCGATCCCATTTGGACCAAGTTTCTTACACTTGCTCCACAAGGGCTTGTTGTTTCTGTCCCTTTTCTATCTATTCCCCAAACATATCTGATCTATTATTGCTCCTCACATTTCCTTAAGGTCAGAGAAATGCATTATTTGTTAGATATGGGGCACAAAAGAGCTGCAGTCAGGCGTATTTTGCCATTTGGCCGAGTAAAATATCCAATAAAACGTTAACATGAAATATTAAAATATCCAATTGATTGTACTTACTGAATAATGAATGAGTACACACACACACTGTCTAAAGCCGCTTATCCTGAGCGGAGTCAGAGCAAGCCGGAGCCTAACCCGGCAACACAGGGCACAGGGGACACACCCAGGAGGGGACGCCAGTCCGCTGCAGGGCACCCCAAGCAGGACTCGAACCCCAGACCCACCAGAGAGTGGGACCTGGCCAAACACATTGCGTCACCACTCCCTCAGTAAATAAATGAGGAATCATACCAAAAGCTTGAGTTCTTAGTGTTATTATTTTTGTGTTTAAATGATGCTTTTTCAAGATGACTTCCAGTCTCAGTGTTAGAAGAGAAGAATTAACAGTCAAGTACGTCTGATGAGAAGAGAGACATGATTTCTGTAGAAAAAGCTTCATATTCCTACTGTAAGCCCCAGCAGTGTGAAAGCTCAGAAAGTGCAGTGAATCGCCACCACTAGCTGGTTCCAGCAGAACGGCGTCCTGACCGCCGGAGTTGAGATCATGCTTCCAGTGCCACCTTTCTGCTACATATTACCTTTGGTGTATCTCTAGATCCGGTGCATCTCGGTGTCTCTAGAAACCTCCCAGGCTTCCACCCATACACATGAAATTGGTTTCATTATCACAAACTGTAAAAAGATGAAGATGAAAAATATGAGAACTGGTCAAGTAGAAAGACAGGGTTTCTTCAACATTCCTTGGTCAGTGTTTGAGCACCGTCTAGTGTTAACAGTTCAAAATGCACGTACTCTTGAAATACACCCTACTGTTACAACACAGCTACTGTTAAAATACACCCTGCTGTTCAAAAAAAAAATCTTACGTTAAAATACAACAACTTTTAAAATACACTCTATTATTATAAAAACATTTACTGTCAAAAAAAAAAACACCTATGGTTCCCTTCATACAATGTTTTCTTTCTCATGTGAAACTTGTACTCAATGTCAGAAAAAAATTTAATTACCCTTTTTTTTAAGAACTACCACAACTATATACATTTACATGTGTTTCTTTAGCAAACACTCTTCTCCAAAGCGACTTCCAATGAACTCCATGTAGTGTTATCAGATCACACACCTTATTCACTAAGGGGACTTACACTCCTAGATACACTATGTCACGCCCCCGGAAACAAGCGGAGAGGTAACACCTGCGGCCAATTGATGACACCGGGGATAAAAGGAGCTCCGAAGCCAAGCCACGATGCGGACTCTTGCAACCGCCCTAGTGGTCTTGCAGCTTCAGCGGTCTCCTCGTGCTCTTCGCATCCTGCCTGGTTACCTAGCTCTTGGTTCTTGACCCTAGCCTGTTTTCACCGACTATCGAGTTTGCCTTGCCCGCATTGTGACGTTCGCGCCCCAAAGACCTTCGCCTGTCCCTGACCCACGAGTTTTGCCTTGTCCCATAAACCCAGTCATGAAATAAAACCCTCACTTGGGTCCAACGCTCACCTGCCTCCAGTCCGTCTGTCCCGGCGATGACACGCTACTTACACTGGGTCACTCATCCACACATCAGCGGAACACACTCTCTGTCACTCACACACTATATATGCAGAAGGCTAACACTAAAAAAAATAATGAAAACAAGGTGTGGTCACTTGGATCACTGTAACTCTGGATAATAAATTAGACCAACAGTGTGGTCCACTGGTGAGCTGCACTTTTTATAGTGCCCTTTAAAAGGCATACAGCGGAGGCCCACATAATTTACTGTACAGAACAACAGCTAGCAAAGGCACATTAAAACTGATTAATCTGAAATGCAGTTTTCCCCACCTTATGAAGGTAATGCATTCCTGAATAACCCTTCGAGTACAAATCTCCGATCTTTGAATATTCTAACAACAGTTGCGTCTGTTCTTTTAAAAGCCATAACGTTTACTGTCGCACGCCGTTCACGTGTAAAGCAGAGGCCGGAGAGTGACTTCTGCTCTTCTCCCGCCGTGTACACAAGGCTCACGTGCGCTCTGTCCGCCAGGCTCAAAGAAATCTCCAGCGTTCTAGAGAAGCAGCACAACCTGCTGAAGCTGATCATCCGGAAGATGGAGATCACCTCCGAGGCTGACGACTGCGACGGCCCTCAGATCTTCCAGACTCTTCCAGAGAAGCAGCTCCTGGCCAAGAAGAGCAGGTGGATCCCGCTGGTGAAGGCCACGACCCAGAAGCAGTGACCATGACACTCATCCACGTGGCGGATCTGCAAAGCTCCTCCCACTGTAGCATATACAGTAACTGCTGCTTTTTCACATTTTATGAGCGGACCATCATATCCAGAGCACGTGTTATAGGTGCACTGCTAAAGTGGCAAAAATTGTAACAGCCAACATTTAATCGATCAGCAGGCAAGGGTGAGATAGCATTCCATAGCTTTGACTGGACATTGGCCAGTAGGTAATTACCCTTTTGGAATTACCGCATTACTTCTACAAGTGCGTGCGGGACCTGTGTTTAAACATTGCTCCAATTTCAGAAAAATGAATGGTCACTTATTCAAACACTCAGGAAAACATTTATCAGACTTTATATACCACAGCAAAAAGAACACAATCATTTATATAAGAACCGAACACGATTACAAACATTTAAATTTCTGATCAAACCTACAGTTCTTCATTTTGTGGTCATGCTCCTAAGCAGGAAGAAATGACACTTCAGGCCCTTTAATAACAACACGACAGAAAGCTAAACATGCTGTTGATACATTTAAGTAATCTATATTAAGCAAAGGCTCATATTTTAAACATTAACAGTTTATAACTCATTTAATACACTGCACTGTTCATTAACAAAAAGAAAAAAAGCATACTCTGATGCCTCATATTTGAATGTAATGTTTCTAAGTCGTAATTACTGCCACTACGTTACCAATAATTGTATTACTGGCATTATTTCATTTTTAGATTAATTGTCTGAAGAGGATTGTGATCTGTATTGCAGTTTGCCTGGCTCAGTTAAGATGAGAAAATTATTTTATTCTATAAAAAGGTATGTCTATCTATGCATATTTGGCAAGTGTAAAATGGTCCGGTGTATTAACTACATATATTTACATTTAAATATAATCAGCCTAAACAGTGCGTTTTTCTTGCCTTGCATTATAACTGTTTTCAGCTGTTTTACATTCTTTTGCAAACTTTATTTGCATAAAATTAAATACACACAGGGGGGTGCGGTGGCGCAGTGGGTTGGACCACAGTCCTGCTCTCCAGTGGGTCTGGGGTTCGAGTCCCGCTTGGGGTGCCTTGCGGCAGACTGGCGTCCTGTCCTGGGTGTGTCCCCTTCCCCCTCCGGCCTTACGCCCTGTGTTGCCGGGTAGGCTCCGGTTCCCCGTGACCCTGTATGGGACAAGCGGTTCTGAAAATGTGTGTGTGTGTAAATACACACACACATAATTGTTTATCAGAGTCGGCCAGCCAGGCCTCTCAGACTGGCAGTAGAGTCACAATCCAATGAAGACACTCATAATTAATCATTACTCACACACACACACACACACACATTTTCAGAACCGCTTGTCCCATACGGGGTCGCAGGGAACCGGAGCCTACCCGGCAACACAGGGCATAAGGCCGGAGGGGGAGGGGACACACCCGAGACGGGACGCCAGTCCGCCGCAAGGCACCCCAAGCGGGACTCGAACCCCAGACCCATCGGAGAGCAAAACTGCGGTCCAACCCACTGTGTCACCGCACCCCCTTAATCATTACTCATTTTTGCTATATATTTACATTATATAACAGAGCTTATGGGCACGTCCTACTAGTGAACTACTTACTAATAGGTGACTTCTTCCTAAACTGGGGACAGCTGGTGGAGTAGTGGTTTGAGCTGCTGCCTTTGACTCTGAAAATCACAGGTTTGCTCCCCACCTCTGGCTGTAGTACCCTTAAACAAGGTACTTACCCTAAGTTGCTCTAGTAAAATTATCCAGCTGTATAAATTATTAAATAGTTGTAAGCTTGTAATAAGTGTAACCTTAACACTAAGTTCCTTTGGAGAAAAGTGTCAGTTAAATGAATAAATGCAGTTGCGTGTGTAGGTCAACCTGCTCAATGTTTGTCTTTTGCTGAACATTCCAGGTGAGGTCCTTGCCCACAGCAGGCCTGCATGAAGGCATCGGGGCTCCGATTCAGTCCAACCCCCGTGTTGTTTACTTCCTCGGAGTGTTTGTTCCTGTGTGTATTTTGTGTGTACGCCAACACATCTATAACCCGTACTCTAGTGTAGAATCGTGCAACCGCTCAAGCAGCTACTCAAACGCTTTCTCGGACAAGAGCCAGTCCACTGTCGCATTTCTTCCACAGCTTTGCAGCTCGCTGGTTACGAGCATAGGACTGTTAATCAATCTTTCCAGGCCTTGCAAGGAGCTTTGCATTTCTATATTCTCATAGTATATCATCATGATCTCGAGCGGCTCGCTGTGAGCGGAAAAATAACGGCATTGTACCGACACCAGTTCCGTAGAGATGACTGTCGTTCGTTATTGCTGAGGATATTGTTTTTTGTTTTTGACACTTCCCCACTTCTCTCGACTTAAAAAGCAGCTGTTCTGACATATGCCAGCAGCGCGAAGCAGTTTTCCTTTCAACTGCAACGCACAGGGTGCTTACGATGACAGATGTTGCCCTCTTTCCGCCGCCCTTAAGGTTTCTTATTCCTCAAACTGCACTTTATTAAAAAGAAAGATGAGGGGACAACCAGGATCCAGCACTCAAGACAAACCATTTATTGCTGACCTGACAGATCCAGTTTTTTCATTCACAGACGTTATGGAATGAGAAATGTGTAGGTAAACATGACCATTGCATTTTTTTTTTCTTTATTACTGTTACTGATGCTGAGTCTCAGGTGAACCAATAACGTCGTGGAAAAAGCCGTGACTTGAAGAGAACTGTGTTTTCGAAGTCGGGGGACGAGCAGGGAACGTGTCTCAGCCGGAGAAACTGGAGAAACCGCTTGCCTTAAGGAACTGAAGGCATTTTTTCAATTTGTTTGAGCTTTGCCTAAATAAGGCTGGACTTCACTAGGCTGACGGGAATTCTTCTATCATTAACCGCCCTTAATAAATTCAGGTCTTGCGAGAAATGCATTGTGATCCGAAAACAAATTAAATGTGTTTGAACGAGTTTCACTTTTGGTCCTTTGCAAGGGGTGCGTTGGTGCTGAATTCTGCATTTCGATGTACATGAATAAATCATGACGTATGTTTGAGGGGTCCCAACTTGATTTATGCACGGATACGTCCCTTCCGGCACATTCAGAGACTACTCCTCATGCTCTGCGAACCGCCACAGAAATCGAATTAATAACTACAATAACTCAGAGCGGCTGCAGAATTAGTATGTACGTTCCCACTGGCCTCCCGCCCAGGCTAGATATGCGTGTAAGTCTTTGTCCTGGCGAACGGCAAACTCATGATTTTCCTACTCAAAGGGGTGGGTGCAGGGAGAAAACATAACTTTAATTTATTACAGTGTCCACATGAGTCTGAAACACTGAGATGGAATTCCCGCGAAGAGGACATTACGTTAAATAAGCTCATTGATCAGCGCTAATGGCGATTTCACAGCGCGTACGCAGCCGTTCTGTCCGAGGGTATAGGGTGTCGCACCGAGCACCTGCGCTGCACGCTCGGGCCTGGGCGCTGTGATGGGATGTGATCGAAGCTATTAGTCAACAAAAAATCCAGTGCTATAATTGTTTTCAGGATTAGACGGCCATTAAGAAAGCCTGTGTATTGCTTACGCCGATCAGAACTCATCGATCAGCCCTGTTTAATGCTTGTTTGTGTCAATATCACTCAGGACACAATGAATGTTTGGCTCCTTTCGGCAGTGCAAAAAAGCACTGGCTGTTTCTTTTTGTCTGCAAACTTTTTTGCTCCAGAATCTGGTATTGATTTTTGTTTTTTATAGGATGGGGTTATTTTTACTGAAGATTCAAAGTTCCTTGATCAGGGGCACAACAGCAGAAGGTGGAATTCGGAGCCGGATCCGGATCCAGATCCAGACCTGGAGTGGAAGGCAGCAGCTCTAAAGACTATAGCAGCTGCTGCCCTGTTATTAGGGAAAAATAAATAATTTGTATAGTCATCCAGTCCCCTTGTTCTGTGGGGAATCGACTTGGAACAACCTTGTAAAAAACATTTCCTCCAAAATTTCAAACATATTCAGAAATACATACATTTCAATTACAATGAAACTGTTCATTTTTTTTTTTTTTGCAATCAAAGATCGAGGCCAAAATTGTACCTGCGCTTCGGCCTGTTCCTACAGAGATTCCGAGGGCCTCCAAATCCTGCGTCATATTTCATCTAGATGCTCACCATAATTCCCACGGCATTCAGCCCTTGGCTTGGGACCTGCAGATGGACTCGCTTTCAACGCCGGCTTTTGAGGCAAATGTGGTAAAAGGAAAAAAAAAAAAAAAAGAAAAGAAACACCAGTGTCCCTGCATCTGTCAGGGATCAGTCTAGGCACTGCATTATCAGGGGGAACCCTGTTCCAAGACCCATCCCCTTAATTTTCCCCCGGGGTGAGCCACATCGTTGGGGGAAGGCCATTGGGCACCTCCCCTACAGAGCCCCTCACTGACACTGTCACTGATGTCATTCCTGAGGGTCAAGAACTCATGTGCAGCAATTTAAGTAGCCTCACAAGGTCCAGTCAAAGTCACACATATGACATGAAGAAGCACTAAATATGGCTTTATGAAGTGGGATCCATTTAGAATAAAACACTTTACATTTTGCGCTGATTAACATGCATCACGAACATTAACTTTTTAGCAACACATTCTGACAGCTTTGTGGTGACTTAGTTTCTCTGAGTCCCAGACGGCGGACCAAAAGTAATCTTCGTTATTGAGATTGTATGCTCTAGATCAGAAGGTTCTACCCGAAAGCTCATCTAACACGAATACTGGGAAACTGGGTCTTTTTTAATGCTGAGATGCCATCCTGCTTAAGCATGGTAGTAAACGCTGTGTGAGCTTTAGTTAAAATAAAATGTTAAAATATTGCTTAACTACAGAGGATGGACGAGAAAACAGAAAATCAACAAATTGATATTAAGGATCCAATAAGGAGGGTGAAGCACGGTGGGGTAAAGCTGGGGACTCGCAGCTCCTCATCTGCTTGGTGGGTTTGGGATTCGAGCCCAGCTCAGTTGTGTGGAGTCTGCGTGTTCCTCCCTGTGTTTGCATCCCTCAGGTGTGTATAGAAAAAGGCCGTGTAAACCATGTCCCCCCCGCTTAATAAACCATGAAAGTGATTTGAGCCGAACTCCATCTGATGGCTGCTATCCCATAAGGAGTATGGCCATCCTTTGCCTTCAGAACAGCTACAGCCCTTCTTGGAATGCTGTCATACTAGCTATGAGGTGGGGTGTTCATTTTTTTAATAGACTAGTCAGTCTGAAATGACTCACATTTGCAGCTGCTCTGGAAACTGTTTAGTTACTTCTAAGTTGAACTCCATTTTCATGCCATGTTTCTGTTATTTTGGCCACACCCTGCACAAGATTGGAAGGCTTTAATCCACTTTCCCAGACATACGACTGTGGTAGTTGTATTTTGTCTGTATTTCGTTTTGAAATTGCTAGTAACTTAACCAGTTTAGCTGTCTTCCAAAGTTGAGTTTATACAGATAACTTCCAGGTCAAGTTTTAAAAGATAATTTTTAGTTACAGTGAAATTTAAGGGAAAAAAATACTAATGACTCCTTGAATAAACATTGAACCTATATTAGCACATACAGTTAATTTATTTAAATTTCCAAATTATTATGTCACCAAACTTGCCCCATGTTGGAAAAGCAGTTTTTGACAATGGCTAGATGGCATAATATCACAAAACTGAACAAAAAATTGTGTTTGTTTTAAATCAAGAGCGGCAATGTCGTTAAAAAGGTGATTAAATGTGTCCCAGTTAAATTGTGTATGAAGAGATGTGCATATAAACACATGCAACTGCTACAACCACTTCTCTCAAGTGCGGGTCACGGTGAGCCAGAGCCTAACCCAGCAACACAAGGCACAAGGCTGATGGGGGAGGTAACACATCCAGGATGGGACACCAGTCTGCCACAAGGCACGCTAAGCAGGGCTCGAACCTCAGACCCACCCCACAGCAGGCACGGGCCAAACCCACCGTACCACAACGCCCCTCTATCAAGTGTATGACAGAGCATTACTCATTATGTATTGCATCTAGTACCTAGTTGGATTTAACCGTCTCTAAGGTAACATTTTGAGCGGCACAGTGACGCAGTAGGTAGTTCTGGTATTTCACAGTGCCTGGGCTGCGAGGTTGGATGGAGGATAGATCCCTGTCCGGTCTGTGTAGAGTTTGCATGTTGTTCCCGTGTTGATGTGGGATTTTTCCAGGTGCTGCAATCTGACGCCCGATCCATAGATGTGCACGTATTTCAGATGCACGCTTTTCACCGGTGACTCATGTTTTGTTAAAGAGTGTGTGTGATTGCCTTGTAATGGATGGTGTGCTTTCCAGGGGGTACCTGCCTTGTTCCATATGCTCCCGGGAGAGTCGCTGAACCGAATGAAGGGACAAACAAACAAACAAACAAAGTAACATTTGTACGAAAATCGTTTCTGATTCCGAGAACGCACTGGTCGCCTCTCCCATATGTTAGAGGCCAGTTTAGCTTCTTCGCTGAGTCACATCACTACATAAAGGTGGGAAGTGCAGTGAGGAGAGGAGGGCCAGGTTTAACGCGTAACGGTTCCGCTGCTCGGCCTGACGGGAGACACGCTCGCTTCATTTTGAACCGAGATCGCTTGCTGCATTTTCGTTTTAGTTTTTAGGCAAGCGCCAAAAGCGGCCGCTATATTTTCTTTAACCCGTTAGTGGCTGAAAATGTGTTCCTGAAATTTGGGCGGCCCACCTAAGAGTCTCTGAAACAGGGACACATGGCAGTGAGTGATGCTGTTCTTTCAAAGCATTTTAATTATGGGGCTGTAAGGAAAGCACTATTGTTTCAGTTTGTGTGTGTGTGAAGCTTGAGAGGAAGGCTGTTAGTGAAATCGGTCACAATTATGCGCGTCGGCTTCTGCTAACGACCATTTCGGCACAGTTACACGCCACTTGTTTTACCCCGCAGCTGCCAAGGCACAGCGTCCATGAGAACCGAGCTGGGTGGAAAAGCCAGATTGCTCCTGATGTCATTGCCCCGCACCTGTCCCGGCTCGGACCCGCAAGGGCCATGGGAGAAAGAGCGCGGGGAAAACAATCCCTACAGCATGTGACGGCACACTAATGTGGCACCCATCGCAATAACGATGGGAAGCGCACTTGTTGACAAATACGTTTGCCTTCAGAAATGCTCACGATCACTGTGTTTATTGGGAAAATGTTGGCTACAGTCTGCATTTCCAGAATTATACTCATTTTGTGAAACCTTCTGTTATTTATCATGCGGAACTGGCTTTTTGCTTATGTCTGTTGTGTGGTGAAAAGTGTTATGTACTGGAAATGCAATTATTTGCAGTATGCCTCTGCACCTGGTAGGTTTCTAATGGTTCAAAAAAAATTTTCTCATGTTACTTACGGTTATTTCGGAAAATTGTTATTGTTAAATTGACCTATTTGCTGTTACAATCAGAGCCTGAGAAGCCGTTGCCAGAGCCACGTAATATGGGGGCCAGAATATGATACTCCAACAGATGACAAGTTCAGGGATGATCTTCTATTACTGATATCCAGCTGAAGTGGAGTTTTCATGAGAAAGAGTTTAGAGCTGCTGGATTAATGCAGGGATGGGAATGTGTCCTTGGATTACAGAACATTCCTATAGAGTGAGTGAGACAGGGAAAAGGGAATGTGAGAAATACGGTATGGCGGTCGCGGCGGAGCTCTGAGGACTGTCTCCCGTGTGAGAAAGTGGTGTCCTCCACCAGGGTCACCATGAAAAACAACACGCTGCAAATGATATAATGACATAATGATATGGCTCCTCTAAATGCACTTACGCAGACCGAAAAATTTAAGTCCGATGTTGCTTGGTCTTCGTTGCGCTGTGGTAACGGGCTTAGCCCCAAAGGTCTATGGGGTCAAGGTCCAGAAGGAGCTCTACTGTTGAACGTTTGAGAAAGATACCCTGAGATGCATCTGTCTTAAATAAATTCATGTTTAAAATTGCTTTGAAAAAATGCCCAAGAAAATTAAATACTACGAAAAATGTAATACACAGTAATGTGCTTTCTCTCATAGTGTTCCTTCATCGCTGACTCCCTTGTTACCAATGGGAAGCAATATAGGGGGTCTGCACATCCTCTACAAGCCAACACTGTTGTTCGCACTAGGAACCACAGAGGAAGAAAGAAAAATCAGTGTTTGTTCGTTCCTTATGAAAAAAGAGGTTTTTAGCAGGACAAACCGGTTAGGTTCAGGGGGTGACAGGATCACCAAAGTGGTCTCACATAGACCCATAAACCTCTGCCACACAAGGTAGTGTCGACTTCACATAACATCTACAACCCAAAGCAAGACTGGTTGTTGATTACCCAAAAAAAAAAAAAACTGTAGTCATGAATTGTCGATTACTCCGATAAACCTTTATGCAGATACTCGTGTGATGAACATTGGTTCATATGGTGGAAAGTATCAAACTACCTGTACTTTAGAATCACACGTTTGCATCCAAGTCTCGCTTTCTGCTGATGTAATGCACACATTGTATTTTCTATGAGATGTACATCGCTGCTAAATGAATAAATGTAAATGTAAATGTGATGATGTCACGCCATATCGGTCTATGGCCGGACATCGGAAGGGGGAAACACGTATGCCTATAAGATGTCCTTCTCGTTTTCCTCAGCTCCTTCCAGTGTCCTTGGCAGGCCTCCATAACAAACACGACGAGTTTCTCAGCTGTGCTGTCGGATAATCTTTGGCTGAGGGTCACTATTGTCAAATAAATCAGAATTTCACACGAATGGAAAAGGGGAACTATCATCTTTACTGGAAACATTTGGAGTGGAGTAAGAAGGATGTTTACAGTTGCTTCTGGGTAGCAAATATTCATAATTTAAACAAATTCGAAACCTCTAGTGAGTGGGATAAACCCAACGTGCAACAGAGATTATGAAAACAAGAGTTTCAGAATTCTGATTCAGGAGAAAAGATTTGTGGAATATTTCGTCACACCGTATGAATCATATTCTGTGGAAGTCCAGAACAAAGCAGACAGTTCCTCGTTTCGGCTTCCCTAGAAGATGCGACCCTAAGCATTTGGATCCAGTTGGGCCTCCCAGAGATTCCACAAAAGTGTTTCCAATTAGGCAGCAGGAAAAGTTGCCGCACACATGGAAAACAGCAATCAGCAGGAACAATTAAAGCTCTGAACAGCACGACTCGCTTCACCTAATCCACGCTATTAAACTTTCCTGCCCCATCCTTTGCCTAGGCTCAAGAGCTCTCTGGCCTAAGTGGCTGATTGACAGAAGAGCCAGGATCTCGGCGTTAGCACTGTGGGGTATCTGTTTACACTAGAACTTTCTTCTGGCGCCAAGAGGAGTTGAAAAAGTGAGCGGAGCTATTCCACGGGGAGCCTCGCAGGAAGAGACGTGTACCTGAGCGGGACCGCCTTCCTGGGGGGGGGGCTCACAGGGGGCGGCTAATGAGGCAGCACAATTAATGATTGCCCCCGTCTCCAGGAGCTGTGCGGAGCTTCTGGTCTTGTGGGATTTCTGAGTCGGGATGAAGGGTGGTTGAATAATCATGAGAACGTGCAGTTACCCAGAACGCTGCTGCGATTATTCACACGTGTAATTTGCTCCCGGGCAAATGTATTCATTTTATACTTGGATGGAAAATTAGCGTAGCATTTAAAGTCGTAAACTTTGCCGGTCCAACGGGTAACCTTGCCGTATTACTGCTGGAAAAGGTGCTTAACTTGAATTGTCCCAGCAAAACATCCAGCTGTGTAAATGGATGAAATTGTGCAATGCTGTTTGACAGTATGTGAAGCCTATAGGGATGTTCATTATTCTTGCATCAAATACACACATCATCTGAAACCGCTCGTCCCATACGGGGTTGCGGGGAGCCACGGCCTAACCCGGCGACACAGGGCATAAGGCCGGAGGGGGGGGGACACACCCAGGACGGGACGCCAGTCCGTCGCAAGGCACCCCAAGCAAGACTCGAACCCCAGACCCACTGGAGAGCAGGACCCGGACCACGCCCCCCTTCTATCAGATATTAAAAGAAATTTTCAAAATCTAAATCTTAACCTTATAAAATGAATAAATGGTTATGATTTACACACCTGATTCTACTTACCTACCTGGTTTAACCAGTGTGACTTTGGGTTCACTTATTATTGTAACTGCACTACTTCTGTGTTTCAGCCACACACGATTTTCTCTAAAGCAACATATGGAATTAATAATTACACACCTATTATGTCGCATGAGAGAGACTGCTTTTCATTAAATTACCATTTTGGGGTAAAACTAAGGGACACAAGGGGTTCACATACTTTCAAGCAGCACGGTACACTGCTTTGGGTGAAGTGTAGCCTAAAAAACAAAATAACACAACCATGAAGTTCCTCTATGCTGTTACTGTATTCACTATATTTGCTGCATTCACTGTAATCGCTTGCAGTGCTGCAGACGGGCACTGCTGTGAGACGTTTTGTAGTCTTAACTCCTGACGCTTTTTATTGAGCAACACAGCAACCCGGAAAATTCTGTAACGTTTAGGAAGTGCTGTGCAGTTTCATTTGTGCAAATTCATGCCTTTTCCTTGCACAACGCTTTTCAGTCCTGCACCCTCAGCAGCTGGGATGGGCGGAGATCTGGTAACTAGTGCCTTCCCACGTAATGGCATCCTTTTCGGTCAATGACCGGCTGACATGCGTAATAAATAAGGGCCTTGGGGTGATCGATATGGATGGAGCAAGAACGACGCCTTCTCCTGCAACTTGGCTTTAAAAGTGGAGTGCTGGGCTTCCCTCACCAGCTGAGGGGAAATTAGAAGTTATTAAACAAAGAATTAATATTAATGATAGTGATGACACAATGATAAGCGTTGACAGCAGCCCTGTTTCTGCGAATGGGTTCCACTACTTTCTGCAAACTCCTGTTATTTATCAGGTGCTATAAAATTTTAATAAACTGATCTAAATTTAGTGTGCTGTGGAAGTGGGGGGAGGGGGGGGGGGCGCTGGTGCCTCGGGGTGGTGAGTTCAAGCTGAGTTCAGTATGTATAGCATTTGTGTGTTTGCATAGGTTTCCTCCAGGTGCTCTGGTTTCTTCCCACAGTCCAAATGCCCATGTTTCAGGTGAACTGATGACTCTAAATTGCCCTGTGTGTGTATGTGTGTGTGTGTGTGTGTGTGTGTGTGTGTGTGTGTGTGTGTGTGTGCCAGTGAATGAATGTATGTGATTTACCTGTGATAGGCCGTGTCCTGCCTAGGGAGTACCCTGCCTATGACCATATGGTTCCAGGATAAGCGTCAAAGTGTGTGGACTCTGTGTGGACAAGTTCTTGCTCCTTAGCTTACATAGTTGGGACCGGATGGCCTGTAGATCCTAGTAACAATGAATAAAAATGATATCAAACAGACGCCGTTTCACTTATTCACCAGTTATTTATGCTAAAAAACTTCAGATAACGCTATAATTATGTTTAAATAAATAAATATACCCTGAGATACTTCCATCCATCCATTATTAGTAACTACTTGTCCAACACAGCGTCACGGTGGACCAGCATCTATCCCCGAAGCGTAAGGCATCAGGCAGGGTACATGGGACACCAGCGCATTGTAGTGTAACACTTTTATTATCTTTCTATTAGCTGTAAACAGTTAATAAATTGTGACAAATCAATGACAAATCAATTGAAGAAAAAAAAATTAAAAAACGTCCTTAACAACTCATTTTCTCAAGTTTTTTCAATCACGACCACCAGCCAATTTATCACACAAACGAGTGACACATGTTGATGATGTATATATCTAAAAAATAAGTTGTACGTTGTTCCTATGTTGTATTCTGTATGCAGCTACCCGTGTGTTTTAATGCTGGTGTAAACTGCTGTTTCGGACCCGCTGACCGTACCTTAAGAACATCTCCATCGGGTGGAGAAATGCACGTTTGCTTTCTCTGAGCTGTACCTCACCTTAGAGAAAGGTGTGTGAAAATGAATAAATGTAAATATATTAAAGCTCCTTCTTAAAGGGCCGTGAGGCTCCACCCGAAACGTTGGGAGCGCGGAGTTTGAGGACGCAATGGGAAACCTCGGTGCCGTCGTACTCAAGCGCTTGTCCACACCGAGTGCCGCCTGTCAAGCTCTCCGCAGGACCAGTACGAAGCACTTTCCCAGGCCGGCGAGCTGCGGCCTCCAGCAGCAATGCCAGGTCGCCAGATGTAATGGGAACCGCTGACAGCTGTGGCCAATGCACAAAGCCCTCGTGTGGAGCGCTCCGTCGCGTGTGGAGAAACGCCATATCTCTGTGAAATGCGCAAAGCAGCAGGCGTTTTTGAAGAGACGCCGTGACGGGTCCGCCCCGGCCACAGCCAGGCCTCGGAAAGTGCCCGTAAGCCTCTGGGCTCACTTTGTTGCGCCGGGGGCATCTGGCTCACATGCGAGCGTGGACCGTGACAACAACAGCAGAGCCCGATCGAGAGGCACCACGTCAACGGAAGCGCTTCCCATGTGTTACGTCTTCATCCTCTAAACATATTTAATGAAGAGGTCGTTCAGGAGTCGCGCAGTGATTTTTCACACCGTGCTCGTAGGGCCAGGTGATCTCAAAAGAGCGGTACGAGTGTGTTATATCTGGCGCTATAATATGCGCCACGGGAGAAATTTCACTCAAATATAAAGTATTGAATAGAGAATGTTTCAGCTGTGGGGTGCAGTGGTGCAGTGGGTTGGACCGAGCCCTCCTCTCCAGTGGGTCTGGGGTTTGAGTCCCGCTTGGGGTGCCTTGTGACAGACTGGCGTCCCGTCCTGGGTGTGTCCCCTCCCCCTCCGGCCTTACGCCCTGTGTTGCCGGGTTGGCTCCGGTTCCCCGGAACCCTGTATGGGACAAGCGGTTCAGAAAGTATGTGTGTGTGTTTCACCTGTTGTGAATGGTATGAAGTGCAGAAAATCAAGGTACTTATGGAGCAAGGTGGGAGGGCCATCGTCATGGCGACAGCTTCAGTTCTGCCTAAAATGTGGTAATAATGTAATACAGTTGGTGATGTTTAGCAATGCTGAACATAAGTTTATTTATGTGTGCACATTAAAGAACTGCCTAAGCATTTTTCTGTTGATCTTATGGTCTTTCTTATAACTGGCTTGGTTTTATTATGTTGACTTTCTGTAATTTTCTTTTACAAAATGATGGCATCTGTTAATAAACAAGTACATAACAAATACTACTATAATAACTACTGTAATAAACAATAATTAATAAATAATAATGGTTTTGTGTTACTGTTGCAAAACAAAATGTCACCCTGGAATGTGACCATGTCATTAGCCTGTGACACTGTACAAAGTGCTGTACTGTACAAACCTTACAGCAGAAGTCACCCTGGACACCAGATGAAACTGGGTTCGAACACCCCTGCTGCTGCGGACCAAAGTGGTCAAAGTAGGGATGCTAAGCTGATTCAATAAAAATGAAGCAGATGTACATATGGGCAAATCACTGTAAGTCATTATGGGAAACTGCCTTGAAGAAAAGTGCCAGACATATGAATGAATGAATGAATGAATGAATGTGACGGAAGAAACAAGAGCAATAATAATGAGAAGTGGTCACTCTGAATCGGATGACACATGTGAGGGGTGGAGACAAGGCCCCCCCCCCAAAAAAAAAATGCAAAAAAAAGTCTCAGCACTGAACACCTGCCAGCGGCCGGACTCTTATTAAATGGGCCCGGGTGCGCGCGTGGACAGAGGACCGCGCGCATCGCCGCTAACGGGGACGCCACGGCGCAATGTCGCTCCGCGTTGCCATGGAGCTCTGAGTACACAGCTGGAGACAAACGGGGCTCCTTTCCCGTGTGTGGCGCCGCACATCTGTCTGAGTCGAGTGGAAGCTCAGCTGTACTTCCACTGCTTGTTATTACCAGTGTGTTCTGAGGCAGGCAGGACAGGTGACGGGGGCGGGGGGGGGGAGCACTCGCTTGCTGGGACGGTGCCTTCGTCACCGCCACCATCATGTCCACGGGCTCGGTGAGCGACACCGAGGAGCCCCGGGACCATCAGCGCGGCGCCCCCAAGCGCGAGCACGAGCCCTACAGCTCGGCCGACCTGTCGGAGGACGAGCTCGGCGCGCACAAGCCGCTCGCGGGCGTCCGCAAGAAGCGGTCCCGAGGCGCCGGCGGAGGCGGCGCGGACGCGGAGCCGCGCGGCGCGCACAAGGAGGGCCGGCAGTCGCAGCGGAACGCGGCGAACGCCCGCGAGAGGGCGCGGATGCGCGTGCTGAGCCGCGCCTTCTCGCGCCTCAAGACGAGCCTGCCGTGGGTCCCCGCGGACACGAAGCTCTCCAAGCTGGACACGCTGCGCCTCGCCTCGAGCTACATCTCGCACCTGCGGCGCCTGCTGCAGGAGGAGCGGCTCGAGAGCGCGTTCGCGCAGCCCGTCGGCCTGGTACGAGCCCCGCGAGCGCGCGCCCGCCTGGAGCCCGCGCCTTTTTCCTCCCAGTTATTATTATCGTCCTATAATAATGATGTCGCACTTTACCACGTCGCGGCTTTTGGAACTCGTGTAACTCCACGGGACGCGGGAAAGCAGACGCCGCCTCTGCCCCTCTCGCATCGTATTATGTATTATTAAACAAAAATGCTCTTTTAAATCACTGCGTTTTACTCCATTAGCTTTTCTTCGCAGAGTTTTGCGCTGTTGTTGACAACACAAGGCACTTGTCATCATTCGCTGTGTAGTTTCAAACTTTTCCCCGAACTTCTGTATCAACTCCCTACAAAGAAGTTCATTTTTCTTTGATGTTACTTATCTGACGCGCTTCTCCAAAGCGACTTACACTCATTTACCCATTCGTATAGCAGCTGGGATACTTTTCTTTTTCCCCTACTTTGTCAAGGTACTCCGAACCGAGTGTGAGATTCGAACGTACAGCCTTGGGCTAGCCTAAGGCAGCAGCTCTAACTACCAGCTCTTCCATTAAGTTACTCTCATAATATTAGCTCAAAAATTATATATTTATAATATTTAATTGCCTGCAGCTTCTATAACTACGTGAAAACGGGGAAAAAAGAGAGAAAAAAGGATTCAAAACTACCTGCCCCAAACGAATTCCGAAACTAAATGATTGGCTAAAACTATTAGTTTTATATTCATATTGTTAGCAAAGTTTTCTGCTTGTCTTATTTTGAATATTTGGAGCTATTGTGTATTGTATGTTCTCATTCTCTTAAAGTAACCCTATCCTTTTCACTTACCTCTAAATTGGTCTGTTATTCTTGTCATCTTTGTTAAATTACATCTGTTCATTTAGCTGACACTTTTCCCCACAGTTAAGGTACTTTTAGTTATTTTACTCATTTACACTGGGTAATTATACTGGAGCAATTTAAGGTAAGCAGCTTGATCAAGGGTACTACAGCAGGAGGTGGGATTTAAATCTGCATCCTTTGGGGCCAAAGGCAGCAGCTCTGACCAGGACACTACCAGCTGTCCCCTGGCTCTGTCTGAGGTCACTTACCATAGTAGAAGTGCTTACAAGGTTACAAACTAACAATGATACAGTGAGTCTCCGTCATTGTCTTTTCCGTAAGAGTCTTTGACCGATGGAGTTCAGGTCTAGTTCCACCCCACACCTGTAACCCGTCTCTCGTCCTCTTATCTGCAGACGTGGCCCTTCATGGTCCCTGGACGCCTGGAGGACACCAAGGACACTTCTTCGCCCACTTCCAGGCTCTGTGGAGCTACAGCGTAGAGCTCAGTGTGTCCTGCTTGCTCACTTATTTATGAGTCCTGACTGTGCCGCAGAGTGTCGGTTCGATACGTCTCTACATGAGGCCCTCGGTCTGAACCCGGAAAGAGAGGTAAATTCACCCAGGAGCTCCATACAGATCTGAAGACTGATGACGGACTGTTGTCCTCAAAGGAAATACTGAACGTGGGAGCCGGCGTACCTTTACACCGAGATAAAATGTACATATTTTTAAGAATTTAATACCTATTTTACTACTGTAAAAACACGTTTTGATACCCATTGCTTTTCCAACAGTGTACTTAACCTCATTTCACTTTGCTTTACATAATGTAAACGTTTAAGTGTGCGTTCTGCGAATACATCATGTGTGGCCGGTCAGCGAACAGTACGTATCTGGATATTGTGGAGCAACAGTGTTTGTCATCCAGCGAAAGACCGCAGGTTCCAAAACCACCCCGGTACGGTAATTCTGATCAAACTGAACGCAGGACTACGGACACATGTACGTGTGAAATAATTGGTAACGATGTCACATTCCATCGTTATTTCATTGCTGGGTATCTGCTGATACGATGTGTGTGAAACTCGTTTGGACCATGTGCTCTATCCAACTGAGATCTCCGTGATCATCTGTTCCTTTTCCCTGCTTTGATCACCACCGGCACAAGGATATATTCATATTTCAATCTGTACTGTACCTTTCAGTGCCTTCATCATAATACTGTATTTATTTCGTTGCCTTTCCGGACTTTAGTCATACGCGGTTTAGCTAGTTGCCGTATATCTCGGACACTCTGCGGTAAATCAACATGTGTGACTGTAACTGTATGCTGTCATGCACCGTGAACATAATGACATAATTTCGGTTTGTTTCACTCTGTCATATCATCTGTACACTTGTTTTGTTTTGCATTTGACATTTACTGCAGATGACCATTTAGACCGCTGGTGAAAGTGTGCGTTAAATTTCAGTGTGCGCAACCTAGTCCTCGTTCCGAACCGCCGCACTGCAAACGTACTGGATTTTTACAGCTATGTTGGAAAATATACGAAATTACAATTATAAAGTGCTATGAAGACATGACTGGGGAAAGAAAAATGTGGGTTCTCGTACTTTTCGAGACGCTTTAAATATGCTTGATCTGAAAGTGTGATTTCAGATAGTGCCTCCCTTCCAGTGCGGACGTGTCTGGAGGCCCAAGTCGTGTTTGAGTCGCTAAGTGATCCCGGAGGGACCGGGCGAAGCTCACAGATGTGCGCTTAACGAAGGCCTGTTTCAGACTAAACACAGAACGTGTTGACGTGCTTTGAACCTCCGTCAGACCCCCCCTTGTCATCCCGAACCTCCATTAAAATGCCTTCTGCAAGTCGAGCAGCGCCGTGTCCCTCGTGTCCTGAGAGCTTCCTCGGTGAGCGTGGGATGTGCAGGCGTTTCGGGACGGCGCGGAGGGAGCCGCTCGGGTAATTAGACGCGAGGCCATTTGCGGAAGGCCGCTTTTCATCGGGATGCTGCGAGGAGGCAGCTGTGGACGGGTTCGTTTCCCACACCGCTCTACCGGGTCCCGGGGACGCGGGGCTTCCGGGAGTTTCCCTCTACTGGGCTGTGCTTCGAACGAACTCGTTCAATGGTCAATGAATTCATTGCCCTTGAAATATGCTGACTCAGGCCTCCAAAGTCACGTGGCAACACATTATGGTGGCAAAGTCGGTCTCCATTCAAAAATACACGTAGATTTTACATTTATTCATTTAGCAGATGCTTTTCATCAAAGCGACGATTTAAAGTACCATTAATTTGTTCCCTTCCACCATATGAACCAATGTACATCACATGACTAGCTGTATAAAGGGTTATCCAAATAATTGACAATTCCTAATCACATTCATTACTATTTTTTTCTTCATTAAACATTTACCTGTATTTTTGCATTTGACACACCTTTATTGTATCTGAACCTGGGTGTTATTGTTTCTATGAAGTGTGCCTTTAAAAAAAAATCAATTTTTCATTTATTGCATATTTTTTAAAAAATTCCTGGAACTCAAGCCAACAATGCGTATGTTAGAACCTCTAGGCCCTTAACTACGAAACTACCTGCTAACAGTCATTTTATATGTGTCGGCAGATGTTTTAACGGTAGGCTTGTTGACGATTGTTACAGTCTTCTGTCGCATTTACTGAACTCTTGGTAATTTTCACACTCTCACAGGGCAGCTGGTCACTCAGAAGCCATGGACACAGTTGACCTGTGCTGGTAGCTACCCTTGATCAAGGTAGTAAACCACACAAAAAAAGCCTTGTAGAAAACGCATTAAAGCGTAATCATTATTAAGAACATAATTAAGAATCAAGGTCTGTTTTTCTGCTGGACTTTCTATAGTGAAGTATCAGTAAAAATGCAACTTCATCAGAGACCCCTGATTTTAGTCACAGCAAGAGCCCCATCTAGTGTCTCCCAGGCAGTGAAACTCAGCCACAGGAGCCTCATGCGGCAGCAGTGCGCTACTCCTGTTAAACAAACACTCGCAGTACGAACCATAATAAAGCACTCAGACTGCACTTGTACCATATTTACCTTCGTTCATTTATCTCTCGCTTTTCTCCAAAGTGACTTATGCTGTTAAGTTACCTATAATTATTTACCTGTTTATACAGCTGGGTAACCGTACTGGAGCAATTCAGGGTAAGTGCCTTGCTCAAGGGTATGACAGCTGGAGGTGGGATTAGAACCTGCAACCTTTGGGTATAAAGGCAGTAGTGTGAACCACTACACTTCCAGCTGCCCCGTTATGCTCTGAAATGTGATGAAACTCACAATAGTGCGGTTATACATGGTGCATTTAGACCCACAGGTTGTTGGTTCAATTCCCATCTTTGACTGTAGTACCTTTGAGTAAGGTGCTTGCCTTGAACTGTTCCAGTAAGGTTACCTGCTGTGTAAAGGGGTGGATAATTGGTACCTTAAGACTGTGGACCTTGGATAAAACCATCAGCTAAACGAATAAATACTGACAGCTTGATAAACAGGATATTGTGTGTAAATACACACACACACACATTTTCTGAACCGTTTGTCCCATACGGGGTCGCGGGAAACCAGAGCCTACCCGGCAACACAGGGCGTAAGGCCGGAGGGGGAGGGGACACACCCAAGACGGGACGCCAGTCCGTCGCAAGGCACCCCAAGCGGGACTCGAACCCCAGACCCACCGGAGAGGAGGACCGTGGTCCAACCCACTGCACCACCGCACCCCCCTTGTGTGTAAATATTACAGTGTTATTCACTGTGTTTGTTTTTGGCTTATTTGTAAGTGAACTTCCGTCAGTTCTGGAGTCATGGAGCAGCGAGTAGTGTTTCGTACTTTGGGCCATGTGGCTTCAACCCCTTGCTCAGTCTGTGAAGCTTTTGCATACAGCCCCCCTCCCCCCTTTTCCGTGAGTTTCTTTCCGCAGTCCAAAGATGTGTTTCAAGTGAACTGGTGACTCTGGATTTCTTGCAGTGATTGTGTTCCACTGGTGTGCAGATGAGTGTCTCGCTGTAAGTAGTGTGTCCAGGCACAACAACACATGTAAATTGGTTCAGTGTTTACGTATCTGGGTCATTTCTGTGCCAGCAGAGCATCTGCATTATTTATGGATTTTAGGAACAAACTACAAACGCCCAGAGAACATAAGGTACAGATCGGAAATCCTGCTGATTTGGCATCGTGGTTCGAGTCCTTGTCTCTGGACTAAGTGCTCATAGGTTTGAATCCCCCTCCTGCTGGAATACCCTCTAGCAAGGCACTTGCTCTGAATTGCTCTAGTACAAATTACCCTGTTTAACACAAGTCCCTTTGGAGAAAAGTGATACTTAAATGAATAAATGTGCATCTCTAGTGTGTTCGCATATAGAGAAGCAGTATGTCTGAAGTGTCACGTGAGGTGATTGATGCTGAACATAGCGTAGCACTGACCCCTTCCGTTGGCACTTTTCGGACCCGGTGCATTTCAGTTCTTTCGTTTTGTTTTTCCATCCGTTTTTATGAATCACTGACATCTGCAGACAGACTGACTGTAGTAAATGTTCAGCCTTTGTCCAGCAGAGGACGGTACAGCCCCACACTGCAGAGGGTCTCGTAGCTCAGGATGATTCGTCTTTCGACACTGCTCCGTGACTCAAGTTTCATTCGAAATTCTCAAATTAATATTGACGCTCTGAATCGAAAGAGCTTTAAATGTGCTTTTGAATCGTTTTTGTATGTGTGGTGTGTGTCACTTTGGAAAAAAGCATCTGCCGAGCGTGAAATGTTAAAACATTAATAAAGACAATGAACCTCAGTGTTATTCATATTAATATGTTGGTATGTTAATGGCAGTTTTTATACTTTTTATACTTGCAAGTTAAGATTAAATACAATAATGCAGACCGCTTCATCTCGTCCGTAGTCGATACACCGAGAATAGCAAGTAAATATGAATCATGATCTGCCACCAAAATGCCCTCACATATTCAGGTTGACACAAGAGTCTAAGAGGTACCTTTCAATACTGTCAGTGCGAGGCAGGCCTAAGTAGTACAAGAGAACCTGCGTTCGATAAATGCTCTCCTCTGTGTGGAGTTTACATGTTCTGCCTGTACCTTTTTGGATTTCTAACAGCTGCTCTGGTTTCCTCCCACACTTCAAAGACATGCGGTTCCGGTGAAGTGGTGTTTCTAAATTGTCCTTAGCGGGTGAGTGACTGTCTCTGTGCGGCTACCCTACAAAGGACTGGTGTCCTTTCAGGGGTCTACCCCTCCCGGCCTTGCACCCAGTGCTTCCGGGATAGGCTCCGGATCACCGTGACCCAGCTCCGGACCAGTGGTTAGTGAAGTCGGGCGGATGGTGTTAGTAGCCGTAGGCATTCTCGCTTTGGGCTGGAAGTTACGCCGAGACTCGTCAGCGCACTGTTATGATGACCTTGAGCTTTTCACCCACAGCTGTTAGACTGTTCTTGCTGAGAGATGCAGTACAGCAGCGGGGCGGTTTGGTCAAAATCTAAACCAAAGAGGCCCGTGTCGAAGCAGCGCCAAGAAGACTGCGTGGTCCTTCCCCCTTTTTAGACAAAATTTGCTTTCAAATCGAGTGTCTCAATACTTTTCCTTGGCGGATGTGAGAACTCTGGCATTTCCTCCTCTAACATCTTTCAGCTTTTCATCGGTGTTTTGCCAAAGCGGAGAAACCCGAAAATTTCAGCGGTCGGCTCCTGCGGTGCGGCTTCCAGCACAGGCTCGGCAGCGACATAATTATACCGGGGTCATGGAAATGGTCAGCAGCTAATGAGATCATTCAGTGCGGGCAACCGAGGACACATGCGCCCTTTTGGAAACAACGCATTCCTGACCGAACCGTGGCCACACGACCTCTGTCGATTCGTTGACGTGTCTCGGGATCGAGCCGCCGCTCGATCGGTCGGAATTCCGAAGGGCATCTTCACCGGTTCAGATTTAGAATTTAACTGGCAAAATAAAAGCGTGTATTGGTACTGACTTAAAGTCTTCCAGCTTCGGTAGAATAAGAAGCTAAAATACGAGGCTGTGTGAGGCTCTGCGGACTCTGTGCTGCTGTGGAAAACCGATGTCTGCAAAATGTACCATTACGATCCTCACCGAGGTTGAGGACTGTCGCTGCGGTTCAGGATGGACACTTGCGGTGACGCTGTTTGTCAGTAGTGAGGTGTGGCACTGATTCTGAGGCTTGTCACTGGATCAAGAGCCACCACTGTGCTCGAGGCCTCTCGATGACACTGAAGCCAAAGGGTTCTCATCACTAGTGAGTATCGGCGCTGCTGTTGAGATCTTTTCTGAGACCCATCACTGATGGCAGTGAGACTGGTCACTGTTGGCGGTGATGAGACCTGTCTTGTCGCCGCTGCTGGTGCTCTAGTCTGTCACTGGTGCTCCAGCTGAGGTCTAGAGACCTCAGAGACAAGTGACACCATGAACTGGGCACCTTCACATCAGTGTTATTCGTTAAGACACGGCTGTTCAGTTTCTTCCTTCAATTCTTACACTCTTCAGTTAATCACACACACACACACACACACACACACACACACACACAAACCACTTATTCCAAGCAAGGTTGCAGCAAAGCAGAGCCTAACCCAGCAACAGAGGGCACAAGGCTGGAGGGGGAGGGGACACACCCAGGATGCAGTGCTAGTCCATCACAGGGCACCCCAAGCAGGACTCAAACCCTAGACCCACCAGAGAGCACAACCTGGCCAAACCCACTGTGCCACCACCCCCCTCTCTTCAACTAATATACCCACACACCATCTGAACCACTTGTCCCATATGGGGTCGCAGGGAGCCGGAGCCTAACCCAGCAACACAGGGCGTAAGGCTGGAGGGAAGGGGATACACCCAGGACGGAATGCCAGTCCATCACAAGGCACCCCAAGCAGGACTTGAACCCCAGACCCACCGGAGAGCAGGACCTGGTCCAAACCACTGCATCACCGCGCCCCCTTCTTCAAATAATACTGAAGTCAAATTATTGAGTTCATAATTACCAATTACACAATTGATCAAGATCAAAGTCACCACTTATTTTCTGAATGTAATCGATGAAATGTTGGTCTCTCTACAACTGCTCCACCTGTGCACCATGACAGGGTGAGTTTTAACTTATAAATGGTGCGGATACCCCAGCTCAACAAGGTAAAGATCTTGATATAAGTGTACTACTGTATTTATATGTTCATCAGCCAGGGCCCATTGTTTTACCCTAACTACCCCTTTAAGTAGATTGATTGATATGGGATTATTAAAGTCAGAGGGTAATTAATTTTCACACCTGTGACTGCACATTTCATTGTATTACACGCCAAGGAAATACACACACACACACACATCTTCAGAACCGCTTGTCCCATACGGGGTCACAGGGAACCGGAGCCTACCCGGTAACACAGGGCGTAAGGCCGGAGGGGGAGGGGACACACCCAGGACGGGACGCCAGGCCGCCGCAAGGCACCCCAAGCGGGACTCGAACCCCAGACCCACCGGAGAGCAGGACCATGGTCCAACCCACTGCGCCACCGCACCCCCCCGCCAAGGAAATAATATAAGAAAAATTAAAATGTCATTTTGCTATTCATATCTGATCAGCCTGATCAAAACAAACTGAATGAACTGAATGTGAAAAAGCTGCAAAAAAAGAGGGCAAATAATTTTTTCACAGCAGTGTAAATAATGCCTTCATATTGCAATGACACAGGTTCAGACATGTGCGATGAATCTCCCTTAAACATGTTTTATTGACAATTCTTCATTTTTATTGACAGTTCTTCCTTATCATAACCTTGTTGTCATATAGCAGGAAAATGTACACGTAAAATGTATAGCGAGTTTTGCTCTCTCCTTCGGAACGTGACCTTTTCCCGACCTCGTTCGAAAGTTTTGAAAAAATGAAATCGCATCATGCGAAGAAGAATTCTTTGTACTTCCACGGCTATGAGAGCAAAAAAAAAAAAAAAAAAATGTCACAGTTCTTGAACGATTTCACAGATATCACTCAGAACGTGATGTCTGTGAAAAATCTCGTGTAGGGAGGATTTGGTGAGTAAGACGCCACCGTGGAAGCTCTCGGGTTTCGCTGCCTGTTGTTTTGAGCGGATCTGGAGAGGGACCAGAGAAGCACGGCTGTGTCTCCCGTTCCGAGCCGAAAACTCAAAATACACCTAAAATCCAAGTTCCCTGGAACCTCTCAGTCATCACGATACTTTTATTGCAAACCATTTTCCCCCTCAACCTCAATTTCTCTTTCAACCAACATGTGTCATTAAAAATAGTACCATCCTTGAGTGCAACGCCACCATTAGTAGCATCCTGCCAAGAGCTGTAAGTCCCAGTCTTACCGTAAAATAGCCACTGGTGTCCATTTCAATATAATGCAATTACCTCAAAAACGACGAATTTACAGTGGTATTAATAATTGACACAAATTTAATTACACAGTAATGTTCACTTGCGATCCAAGTACACAGCAGTCCCGTTAATTTGCGTTCTCTAAGTCTGTAATAATAGCTTGTTAGACCGTTTTGCAGACAATGTTTGTTTGTCTTTTCGTTTGTTTTCTTTGTTTTCCAGAATATAGATGAAATCGGCACGGTGAGGAGATGCAGCCGACCTCCGTCGTGTGTTTTCATCAAAAACAAAATTGTGCTTACGATTTAACCGGTCTACGGAGGGAAGCGACTCAAACGGGTCGTTGACGGCGATGCACAGTGTGTTTCAACTGAAGGGGCTGGGATCCTGGGATGTGATCGCCAAGCCACGCGCCGCCCAAGGTGTCATCTTTTATTTACCTGTGCTCATGAATAAGTCAACATCGCTGGGCATGGAATACGTGACACTGGAGCACCACTCAACTTGGGTCTCGAGTTAAAAAGACCCAGAGACATTTAATTTGGGCCTTTTGGGGGTCTTTGTGTCACCGAGGGGGAGTGTGGGGGTGGGGTGGTGGGACTTGACCTAAAACGAAAAACTCGGCGTTGACAGTGCGACCAGTTAGCACCCCTGACAAACTATCCGCGCTGCGGCGGCGTCGGAGGCGGCCGGCCCTCGTCCGGGAGGGCTACTTCAGCTCATCGGTGTATCGAATGGCTTGTTAATTACACGGGCCTTCGCAGGAAGGAAGGCGCTGATGTCCCGGCGATGGGCCCCTAGGGGCCCCTGGACACAGGGACAGAATGCGAGCGAAGAGTGTGGAGCAAGAAGACCCACGTGGAAGAGTTGGGGATTAGCCAGTTGGGCCAATCAGCCCCTCGGACCCCCAGCAAGGCAGGGCGGGCAGGACAGGTAACCTGAGCTCAAGATGAGCTGCGACATGTTCCTTTTACCGTCTCCACGCCTCGTCCGCATGGAGGTCAAATCCGTGCCCTCCGGCGTGCGTGGTCTGACCACCGCTCGGTCGCGGTTGCCCCGATGTTCAGGACGAGTGAGCTAAGACACGTTGACCGGGGAGGCACCCGATGGCACAGAAGTGACCGATCGGGAGAAAAAGACGAGGGGACGAAGGGGGCGGCGGGGCATCTGGAGGGGGACTGGACGGACTGAGGGTTCTGACCCCGGGCCCCAGAGATCAAAGCTCCCTCTTCAGACAAGTGGAGGACAGATCCACAGCTCCCCCCTGCACCCCCCCGGAAGAGCAGCAGGGTGGCTGCGCAGCCCCGCAGCGCTCGGGGAGAGAGACAAACAAGCGGACGGCGGGCGGCGGGCAGCTGCAGATTGACTTCCAGTCCATGGAGGATTGAGGCGCCTGTCACGGCCCAAAGACATCCATTCTGCCTTTCATCGCGGAAACACATTTGTCACTTTGGCCCTCCTCCACTGGCCAGTAAAGGCTTGATTGCTCTTAATCGAAAGGGCACGTGGAACTGGTGGAGGAGAGCACTGTCTAGCAGGGCGCACCCTGACCAGCGACACACACACACTACGCTGTGCGCTCGCTGATGTGTGTGCTGTTCTCCATGCCCCCCACGCGTATGTTTCCAGCTGTGTGTTTGTCTGTACTGGTGTGGATGTGACCGTGTCCATGGAAAATGTTCAAGGAGAAACACATTTACAGCACTTGATTTTAAAAGCAGTGATAGGACTATTATCAAATGATACGCAAATTATTTGCAGTGCGTTGAGGTAGCAGGTGTGATTAGAGTCGTCACCTTACAGCTGGGGGTTCTGGGTTTGAATCCCTCCCTAGGTGCCGTGTCCGTGATCATAGTACTTATACAGAATCGATACAAAAATACCGAGACGACCTAGAGAGACACACCTCCACCTCTGCCCACTCGGTGGTCTAATGCTCAAAGGGTCCAACAACAAAAACAAAGGAACCTGCTAAATGAATGCGGTAATACTTCGCCCTACGTCGTTTCGTGTTGCGTCGATTTCGACTTTACGTCGGTTTTTTTGTTAAATATATATGGAAAAATAGAATTTGTCTTTAGTCGGCTGGCACGACTTTACGTTGGTCGGCCGAAAATATGAAAAATTGTTAAAAACTTTAAAAAATCACTTAAAAACACTTAAAAACAATAAAAAAGTGTAAAATCAAATAAAAATAAATGTTAAATATATAAAATAATATATTGTAAGCTATAAAGTCAATAAAAAGCTTAAAAATAAAAAAAAAAATATTGTCTTATTTACCTGTCATTTTTTTGGATTTTTTTTTTTACTTTAGCATTAATTGAAGTGTATACACTTAAGGGGAATGCTTATTAAGGGTTTATAGGGGTCTAAATCGGTTTTTTAGGGGTTATTTCGTTTTCCGTCGTTTTTCGACTTAAGTCGCGCCCTTCGGCACCGATTAACGACATAGGGCGAGGTATTACTGTAAATGTTAATGTTAAAAAAAAACATACCCAGCTGATAAATGGATAAATACAAACCTAACATTATAATAATAATTCACCCTGGACAATGCATCAGCTGCAAGTATAAATAGTGATAAGACTGAACTGTTCTGCTCTGTTATGTGATCTTACTTTTCTCTGAGTCAGTCCTCTCAGCTGGACTTTGTTTCATGCATAATTCATTCTAGCATTCATAAACAACCATCGCCCACTAACTGGTCCTTACTCCTTCCTCAGTACCGTGCTCCATAGGAAAACCAGAACAAGATAATGAAATTACTTTTTTCCGTTTTTTTATTGGGAAAATTCCACTTTGATTCAAGCCCATCCCAAGTTCACCTCAAAATCACCCCAAGATGCCTGATATCATAAGGAAAAAACTTTGGGATGCACTAACATTTAACACGGTTGTACTTTTTCAGTTTTTCCCCCCAAAAAAGATTTCTGCAAAATTTTGAAAATCATTTTTAAATTTTTAAAAAAAAATTCCATTTCTTCTGGAAAGCATGTTCGCATCACACGTATGTCTGGAAAGAATTTTCGAATTGCATGCACACTTGTGGTAGCAAACACGGGCCTGTGTCTGAAGAGCTTCCATTTGGAGCAGAAGTAAGAACAATGAATTTTCATGCATTAATTTGTAAATAATTAAAGAAATTAATTTGTTATGGTATAGTTATTTTTTCCTCTTGATTCCTCATTGCTGCCAGTGGTGGCACCAGGACCCCCCATGGAGCACACGCTCGGGGTCTCCAGGTTAAGAGCGAGCAAAATATTTTTTGTAAAAAACTGATGATTTCATAAGGTAAAGTTACAGTGATAGTATGGATAGATTCTTGAGGGAGATGAACACTATATATCACATTAAAATAAATGAGCAGCGACTTGTTCCAATTTTTAAACGCCGACTTAGATTATTGCATCGGACCGAACGTGACGGGTCAGGTAGGTCCGGATGTGGCAGACCTATAAAAGACTCTGGAGAGATTAATAATGTATTAATTTATTAATAGGCATTTAAAAGCACTCGTATGGACAGCTGGTAGTACAGTAAGTAGAGCGACTGCCATCGGACTCAAAGGTTCCAGGTTCGAATATCAACGTAGTACGAAAGAGCAAGGCACTTACTCTAAATTGCTCCATTGAAAATTCCCCAGCTGGATAAATGGGTAAATCTCTGTAAAGTAGCTCAAAGTCATAAGTCGCTTCGGAGAAAAGCGTCAGCTAAATGCACACAGCTATTAATAATCTCGACTCATATATGTGGACGACGGGGGCTGGGTGTCCTCATGTCCTGCCTTCGTGAAAGAAATGTCGCCACCGAAACAGATCTCAACTAGAACGCAAATACCCTTCAGAAATGCGATCATAAATCTGTGTTATGCGAGTTGATAAAATATTTTGGAATGTATGGCTATGGAGTGCTACTGGAAAGGGGCAGCTGAAGGAAAGCACAGGAAGTGCCATCTATCACGACACACACCGCTGGGCGCGCCGGGCCCCTGGAGGAGCGCCGCTGTGCAAACATTTGTTTAAAGGATGCGGACCCGGGGACGGCCTCCCGGCTTCGGGGAGACACCTCAGGAAGCGAAGCTTTGAAGGATCCGTGGGCTGAACACACTCGTCCTCGCTGCCCGCAAGGTGCGGCTGTCAGTACGCACACACACACACGCACAGCTCAGAGAAACACCCGAGAGACGCTGAGCCGGGACGTACATTATGTAAACCTTTAATTCCGTTGCTCTTTGGACCAAATGGAGCGCCGGCTCTCCTCGTTTAATAGCTCAATTCCTTAGGTGGCGACAAAAAGTTTGGTTTTCTTTCATTCTTTTTTCCTCCGTTCTGATGGATTCCCGACGATCCGCTTCCCTTTTGTTTCGCTTTACGGGGTGACAGAGCTTTCCTGATGTCTCCCTGCAGCTGACGTGCCTGTAAATTGCGCCTCCCCGGTGATCTGTATTCGCTCTACATATGATCTCCGCTGGGGCCTCTAAAAGGCCGTATGCCTTTTCCACATGTCCCGCTACAATTTAATTATGCTCCTCGACCGCGGCTCTGCCCCACGTCTCCTCTCTGCTCTGTGGGAAAGACCCAGCTGCTCCGTCCTGCTCACCGTGCGTACGGGAACGAGGCCCGAGCTTGTTTTTATTTCCCCGCAAAATGTGAACATATGCCAGTTTTACCACTCACCCCACCAACACCTTTGATGTAAAAATTAACATATGGATGGATTATTATAGGAAAGAAATCCTTCCTCCGTTTGTGCGGGTACCGTCAAACAGGGCACGGCGGTCCGCCATATGGTCACGGGTTCTAATCCGTTTTCAAAGCAACGATGCTGTTTGATGACTAAACATTTTTGTAGTAAATCAATCAGTGGACACAGATTCAAACCGGTCCTTAGTTGGCTTTTTTTTTCTAATGAACGCACGTATAATGAAGAAGCGAAACAGAAAAACTGACAGGCTAACCAGAGGTCAAATGAAACGGCTGTTGTACGTTCTCCAGTCGATGGGCGCTGCTGTTTGTTTGTTGCAAAGAAAGCTCTTTGAAATAGCAGGAGGAAATATGAAGGTCAATAATCCAGATAGATTCTAGGTGGAATTCATTTTTTAACAGCCCTCTGAGCTGAAATAACCAGACAGTAATAACAGGGAGAAGTGAGTTCTTTTTTTTTTTTAAAACGCTATATTTCAGCTGAATTGAGTTTCACTTGAACTTTATGAGGTTCTGTGTCTGTGTTTGAGGGCATGAAGACCAGACAGCGGGGCCTTTCCGCCGGACCTGCTGAGGGCGAAGGGTGCGAGAGAGGGAGGCTCGCGGGGAGGACGCAGCAGCAGGGGGCGCCCGAGGGCCAGGGAATGCGCCGCTGGAATGGCGGGCCCATCCGGAGCTCACATGTTTTAACAATTTACTCCATCCTCCACGAAATTATGCTAATATTTTAGTTGAGTTTCCTTGAGTCTGGAACTCCAATTAAGGCCGTCTGTTTCACTTTTATGACGGCCGTTGAAGCCACTTGCAGACAGACTTCACTTGATGTGAGGATTTATACCCGCAATGGCACAGAGGTGAAACTCATCCCGGCCGATGTTCCTCAGCCGTCGTAAACCTTACGGTGTCGATTGGGAGTCAGGTTGGTGCTCTGGTGTTGATTTCATGGAGAGCTCCTTTCTTGTGTCCCAGGTCCAAGTCAAAAGCTGAGCCTCCTCCTTTCACATGTCACTGCGAAAGCAAAAATATGGATCCGTTTTTATTTTTTTTGTACCTTTGCGTACTGCGGCACTATCCATGGGGCTGTTCTGATGTTAGACGTTGAGCTGCGGGTACCGGGTAACTAATAAAAATGAAATGTGTGGCATATGAAGATATGGAACGTGGGTTGAGTACTCCTACATATCTGACAAGAACGTATATCTCATTGCTGTGGAACACACCAGAAGCTCCCCACACAAATATATGGTCGACTCCAGTGTCCAACTCTGTCCCACTAGAAATGTTTGCATTTGAACTGCAAGATAATTCCAATGAATTGTGGAACATCTAGTCTCCTTTTGAAGCTTCAACAGTGCTACACGACCGGCCCTCGAAAAACACTCTCCTTCGTCGCTGTGTTGCGTTACGCGTCTCTGTCGATTCGCAATTTCTCGGCGAATTTTTCCCGTCTCCGCGCCGCTGCAACCAGGTTCCGTTCTGAAGTCAAGAAAAGGGTGAAATGCACAAAGTGGAGATGTCGACGAACTGGCAATGAGGATGGAAAGTGGACACGTAGAGACGAAGCAGATGGCACTTCGGTTCCGACATTTCGCTGTTAAAAGGCCCTACGTTCGGACTCAAGGACACTTGTAATGGGGGAGTCTTACTGTCCCGCCAGCTGGGTAGGAGGACACGTCCTAGGAGCACACGCGGTCAGGCTCTTTATTATAATTCGGTCACAAATGTGCATTTACACGTGGGAAAGCACCGGAGATGAAGGGAAATCTCCAGAAACATTTGGGAAGCACAGCTTCACTATAAAACTCGTCTGGCTCCGCAACACGCCGTCTTGTTGAGAAAGGGTATCTGGGGATTAAGCCCGGAGCGGCGCAATCGAAGGTCACGGGGATGTAGGAGTAAAATGGATGTGGGTCATTGCGTGAAAGCATCCCCTTGAGTTCAAAGGCAGATGGAGAAACACGTCCGCGGCGGAAATTCATCTCGGTCGTGACGAAAATCTTCCGAAAGAGAGGCGCGTAATCGGAATTAGGAGCGTAATGATTCGGTTAATTGCTAATTGATAACGGCTCAAGAACGTGCCATTGTGTGGGTCACGTCGTCGAGGAAGCGAATCTATTATTGTGAAATTTGAAACTCGTGCTAAAGGTTTTTTGTGAAAGTTTGCAAGCAATACCGATTCAGCCTTTTTTTAAAGGTCAGTGTGTCGAGTTTCATCCATGGGAAAATCTATAGTTGCATCAACTGGTTATTCTGGTTATGACAAGGCAAATATCTGCACTGGAGCAGAGGTAAAATTAAAAGTTTTACAGTGTTAAGGAGATTCTTGATCGTGAATGCCGTCTTGTTACATATACAAATAAATTAACATGTCCAAAACTCACACTCCCTGTCACAGGTAGTGCAAGGGTTGCAGTTGCTGCCTTTAGACCCAAAGGTTGCAGGTTTGAATCCCACCTCTAGTTGTAATACCCTTGAGCAAAGTCTTACCCTAAACTGCTTTGGTAAAATTGTTGACTGGATAAACACTTGTGAGTACCTTAACATTGTAAGCTGCCTTTCGGGAAAGCGTAGTGTAACTGAATAAATGTACGTTCCGACAATGTTCCCACCGTAATTGCGGGAATCTGCATGGGACAATTCATGACACACACACACACACACACACACACATTTTCAGAACCGCTTGTCCCATACGGGGTCACGGGGAACCGGAGCCTACCCGGCAACAGAGGGCGTAAGGCCGGAGGGGGAGGGGACACACCCAGGACGGGACACCAGTCCGTCACAAGGCACCCCAAGCGGGACTCGAACCCCAGACCCACCGGAGAGCAGGACCCGGTCCAACCCACTGCACCACCGCACCCCCTCACAATTCATGACAATAAGTTTCAAAGCTCAACAAGAAAAGCTGAAAACAAGAAAAGACATCAAACCATCTTCTGCGAAAAGGTGCAGCAGAGACATGACAGTGTGTTTGGTGCGATGGTGCGTCTGTAGCTTTATAAATACTGTGAGACTTTTTCCTTGTCTCGTCCTCAACGTGAGCTGGGATGTGAAGGAACAACCCCACCAACTGCTCCATGGCTGATGTCACCGATTCCCTATACCCCACTGCGTCTTTAGCCATCGACCACATGCATCTCACTCAAAGATTTACCGTGTCAGCAGGGTACGCCGCACAGATTCGAACCCCGGCTCAGTAGCTGCGAGGCTCAGGCGCTACCCGCTGCGCCGCTGTGCTGCCGCGGGGCGCGCACCATAAACGGCAGCTCTGTGCATGTAAACAGCAGCAGCTCCTGCTCTGCGGGGCAGCGTCCGCAACACCACCTTCACACAGTGTCACTGCTGGTGCGGTGAGGGTTTCCGAATGTGTCGGCTGCCGGCCGGTTACAGTCTACGGCGACGAGCCCTTCCGTGCCTTCTTCAGGGGAGGCTGTGGCGGAGGGCAGTTCAGAGACCGCTCTTCTGTCATGAGCCCTTTCTTCACGGCCCCCCTCCAGGTGGTCCACAGCCACCTGGGCCCCTCTTTGTCCCCCTGTCATCCGTCTCACGGCAGGCTTTGTGCTGTTGCCGGCACGATGGGACAAGAGCGGCGCGACTCGATGATGGACTCGCCGCTCCTCCGCTCCGGCCTCCCCCCGGAGCCCGGCAACCGACGGACCTGTGGGAAACGGGGCTGTGCCGGATGGGGGAAGGGAGCAGGCAGCAAAGGGTGGCTGGGTGATGTGGGGCTCCAGAACTTTAGCTCCTTCAAAACCACACAAGGCCACGCCCCTGATGGATCACCTGGGAGGTAATCCACATACATCCTGTGATGAATGTCCATTTTCTTCCCGTGTGGATTGCGATGGTGGCTGTCAATGGCTTTTGTGCGAGTGGTTTGGGCAGAATGGAAGCATTCAGCCCCACGGCCACTGGGAAAATTCCACAGGCAGAAATCGTTACCAGGTTCCTGTGCGCAAGGAAGGCACAGGAAACCCAACGGAGGGCCTTCGTTTGAGTTCCAGCATTTGTGTAAACCTACGTGGCTTAACCTAAACCTGACATGTGCGTGTTACTATTCATTCAGCTGGCCCTGTCTGCTAAGGAACTTACTCCGATTTACCCAGTCATACCGATGAGTCTGTGTATTTTCCTAAGTCTATGGATTCACAGGAGGGGGGTGTGGTGCAGCGGGTTTGGCCAGGTCCCGCTCTCTGGCGGGTCTGGGTTCGAGTCCCGCTTGGGGTGCCTTGCGACGGACTGGCGTCTCGTCCTGGGTGCGTCTCCAGCCCCGCGTCCTGTGTTGCCGGGTTAGGCTCTGGTTCGCCATGACCCTGCTCGGGACATGCGGCTTCGGTGTGTAGCAGTTCGCAGTCAGTACTGCGGCAGGGGGTGGGATTCAAGCCTGTGTGATTTAAATGCAAGGCTATATCCCTAACCGCTGTGCCCCCTGCTGCCCCTACCTTGATCAAAGGCACTGTAGCGGTAAAGGGGAAGTGGGAATTGAACACACAGCCTTCAGGTTACAAGCCTGCGTCTTTAAGCGTCTCGAGCCGCATGAAAACACAAGAGAGGTGAAAATCTGTTCAGAAACAGAGCCTTAAGAAGCCCTCTGAATATCATGTGCCACGCAAGGAATGTGTGAATGTGATTAAAGAAAAACAAAGGTAGTTATGTCGGCGCTCAGGTACAAGACAGGGGTTATCATGTGATCTGTCGTGGGGTTTTTTTTTTCCCTCTAGGTCTGTCATCTCAGCTGGTCCTCCGGGGCCTTTATCTCGGCTGCCCTGACGCGAGCCCTCCTCTTGTGCGCGGAGACCTGCTTTGGCCGGAGTTATCGCCTCGATCGCTCGCGCACACAAAAGCATTTTTGGGGGGATCAGGAGATGCGTGAACTTAGCCTCCAGCACTTCAAAGGCAGAGCCCTAGCCTCGAGGGCCAACGCGAACGGGCTCCTCGAGGTGAGGCAACACCACGGCGAGGGGCTGTAACCCGACGCACGCCTCATTGTCTCGTGCTCCGAGGCCGTCGTCACCCCGAGACGCCGCCTTAATGAGCCACTCAGGCCTGCCGCCATTTTGCCCCGGTTCAGCGGTGAACTTGAAGAAGCTTATCCCCTGACCTGTCCCCGATGGACCTTCACCTGAGCGGCACCGCAGGCACCGGGCCCGTCTTTCGCGAGGCTCAGACAATGGCGGGGGGTGATGGCGGTGGCGGGGGGGGTGCCCAGGTAGGCGCACGGCGCTGCTCGAAACACTCGGGGTCAGAGACTTCAGAGAGAACGTGCGCTCCGAGGGCCGACTCCGTGCGTTAATGCGCTCCTTTCATCCCCCTTCTCCGCCAGCGGAGCCTCCAGGAACGGGATCGACTGACATGGCGCATAATTGCACGGCGGAGGATTCTCCATGAGGGTAATTAGGGACGTATGTAAAGAGGACCGCGTCGCCGGACAGCTAATACTCCCCCCGGAGCGCGTTTTGAACATTTGCGTTTCGGACTGCGAGCGGGTCTTCCGCGCACATCTTTGGTTCATTCTATGGAACCGCACACTTCTAAACACGTTAACATCGTGACACAGGCCTTGTCTCACAGGCTGCAGGTACGACAAGGTGGCTAGATCTGTGCGGAAGGTAGACGTCAAACACGGTGCAGACCCCGGCATAGCTATTGGTCATATTAAAAGAAATCACATTAATTTTACCTTGTTTTCACTAAGTGCTAAAATCACCCCATTATTTATTATTATTGCGTAATCTTATGTGCCTGAGACTGAGGTCCTATTATAAAGTTACTCTAGTAATAAATGAGAGCTATAACGGTTCTTCTGGGAAATAGAATACAATGACAACTAATTAAAGAACACTTGGTTGGGGAAAGTAATACGTGGCTGTTATGTTTCTCATTAAATATAATTGCGTTTTATTAAATATTGCTGAATTTGTTTAGCGAATATGCATATTCACGAAACCGTATGAGGGATGAACAGCACGAAGAGCCAAGACACAAATAACATTAAGCTACGCGGCTTCTATTTTCACGAACTCCACGTGTTCATCCATCCCTTGTCATGTGATTAAAGTGTTGACTTTGGAAAGGGCACACTTTTTACAGGGCGGACGGCGGAAGCTGTTTGCAGGCCGCTCATTAAAAGAGATTTACAGATAAAAGGGTCCAGGAGAATATATCGAGCATAAATTCTCTCAGCGCTGACACAACGGATTATTACACCCATAGGGCTCGAGGTGTATCGCGTTTCGGCCTACTATACACCTGCAGCTCCTGCGCCGCCGCCGCCGCCGCCGCTGTCCTCCGGCTCGCTGTTTCTGCTTTAATGGACAAACAACAGTTCGCTGGGGAGCAGGACCACGAGACCCGTGGACCCGTGTAGGGGATCGGGAGGACAAACCCAACTGGTCAGGTACCGTCTCAAGTTCATGACATGATTCCAAGCGATTTCAGTGCTGTACCGCCAACGCAGCACGTCCTGTTCAGATGTAAAAAATTTATATCTGGGGTGCTAAAAACTTTTTTCTTCTGGGAAGCCACAGGACCTAAGCATTCATTCACTCCTTTCATTTATCCGTTCGTTACCGATAACCTCTTGGCCGGCGCAGGTCCGTGGTGGTCCAGAGCTTTTCGTGGAAGGTCGGGCTGCGAGGCTGTCTGAAATCCTCAGCTCAGGGATTCAACAGCGGTATTTTACCTGAACTCCTTTGGCCGTATATCATACATAAAACCTCGACGGGTCGCAAAATTAAATGCAGGCAGTGCCGGTTACTTGGGACAAGCAGCTTTATCAGTAAAACCGACATTAAGTCACAGGATCACCGGTAAAGACATATGTAAATGATAAGAGCAACAAAAAACAGACCTTAAATTAACTTTAAAGCACATCTTCTGTGGAGGCCTCACACACCGCTACATGGTCCTCAGATTAAACACCAAATGATCCTTCTCACGCTGTCCAAAAGAAATAAAAAAAGAATTAGGAAATCAGCTGGAAAAAACTGGCTCCACCTCATCTGTAAATAAGGGCTAATATGAAAAACAGGTGCTCAGGACATGAAATCATTCTTCAGATGCAGAGATATCACTAACCAGGTAGGAGAGCAAGAGGAAAGGTCTAGAAGGAGACTAATCACAACCAGCTCTGTGTGCTCAGCTGAGCTCCACACCATTTTTGGGAACGAATGGTGGACTCAGAATCACCTGACAACGTGTCCAGTCAGTAGTACACACACACACACACACACACTCAGGAAAGAAGTTATGATTTCTCCAGACTTCATAATCTGAGGCATTGAGTATTAGAGTCAAAGCATGCACACTAATGTGTGTTTGAGTAATCTGAAGAGCAATCCAAATGATTCAGACATGTTTAATCCCTTTTTTACTTGTCTATTCATACAGCTTTTGCTTTTCTCCACAGTAGTTTACCATGTTAAGCTGCATCCAATGGCCCTTCCCATTAGAGAGATGGGTAATTCTTACGAGATCAATTTTGACATGGGTACCTTGCTCAGGGGTATTACAGCAAAGGGTGGGATGTGACCCTACAACCTCTGAGCCCAAGGGCAGCAGCAGTAACTACTTTGCTACCTACCGCCCCACCTTTTGTTGCACCGAATGCACTGTTGGCAATGGCACTTTGTCAGTAACTGATCTAAAACCATTGTCGTTGTGTGAAAGAATTAATTCTCCTGGTTAGCCCTATAACTTCCTAAATTTTAATTTTAGTTATATTGTCCTGCTTTGTTATACGATCAGGGCGTGTGCTCAGGGCGAGTTAACTTGTTCATATCCCACACCCTAGGGGTGGCAAGCAACGTAGCACAAGCTCGCAGTGTTTCAGTTATGACTTTCAGCCTCTATAAAAGAAATGTATAGACTAATGGTGGGAGGGGCCTTAAAGTACAGTGCTCCATTTGTGGGAGGGGCTTGAAATCAAATTCAATTAAATTCTGTTTGATGGAGGACTCTTCGCTGAAGTATTTAACTAAATGAATAAAGGCCCAGGGAATCAGTGTCTCTTTAAAAAATATGTAATTTGGCAAAAGCTGAACAGTAAAGTGTCATTAGGAAACAGCACGTTCAAAAAACACGAAAAAAAACGACTGCTCTGCATCATAAATCCTTCATAATTTCTGGACATAATCAAAGTTTGGCTGTTTTACACACTTGTGATAAAAATATCATAAATGAACACCAGTAATGTTCCATTAGCAAGTTTTCCACTGACCCACCGGAGGAACTTCATGTGTATAACATATTAAGTCGAAATTAAAACAAAACTGAAAGAATTAATGATCATGAAGCAGGTGCAAATTTTGCAAGTCAACATTTTTGGAACTCCTGACTGTTTTGACTGTTCTTTTTCTGTGTTATTTGAAATTCTTGGACACCCAGCCCAGCTGGCTTTCAATCTTCCGTAATTAGTTCCATGGCCGGGGTCCTGGACCCCCCGACGCAGCTCTCCAGTGCTCGGGGGGGGTGGGGGGCGGCAGCGGAGAGGGAGGAGGAGAAGAGAAACATGTCCACCGGCACAGCGGGCATACGGACACGCGCTCTTCCTCTTCGGGCCGGGAAGCGGCCCCGCTCTCTCCCCATCATCCCCCCACCCCCGCCGCCACCCTAGGGAGTAGGAACGACGGCCGCCGCCGCTATTTATTGGACTGAGGGACAAAGCCACAAAGCACACATTTACTCATGGAATAAAGTAATTACACATCCTCCCAGATACATCACACAGTCAAGTCCTTCCCCTCGCCAGAGCATATAGTTTTATTTACTTTGCATCCGGAGTATAAATGTGTTGATAAATGGCAACAGGGTGCGTGGGGACTCCGGTCTGAGGGCCCAGGCTGCGATTTACGAGTACGCTCACGCAGGGCCCCTCGAATGATTAATTCGACCTATTCGCTGCAGTTCCAGGGGCCGCCGCGGCTCCGGGGACTTTAGCCGTGTTGCTGTTTGGATAGGCGGACAGCATCAAAGTCGCCCGCGGCCTGTGTTAAGAAAATACTGAATTCTGGGTCAGTGCAAATCAATCGTCCAGGAGCAAAGAGCAGTTTGTAATGACCGGTCTGACCGGTATATTATCGCTTTTGTGCGGCTTAGAGCTGCAGGGGCTTTGGTGGCATTTGCAAATGACCCCGCACCAAAGCCCTTTGCCCCCCCCCCGACACTAATGATGATTTCTCTCACATTTATGGATGCACAGGGACCTCTGAGGAGATGCTTTTTGTGTCTTTTGATAGTTTAACTGGCAATGAAACGTAGCTTTGCCCGACAAAGAAAAAAAATCTAAGCTAAAAAATACCTAATTGGAAATAAAAAAAATGAAATGTATTGATTTTTGTAGCATGCAGAAGTTGGAGCAACTCTTCTCAAAATGTTTGCTCAAAGTTCAGGGTCAAAAAAATGTCAATCAAATTTTGGTGCTTGGATGCAACTGAACGGCCTCACGAAAACATATTTTGCATTTCAATGGCTAAGTGCAAGTTCACATCTACCTTTCTACTTACATTTACTCGTTTAGCTACTCACAATGTCAAACTACTCACAATCATTTAGCCATTTATACAGGTGGGTCATTTTACTGGAGCAATTTTAGGGTAAGTGCCTTGTTCACAGGTACGAAAGCCGGAGATGAGATTCAAACCTGCCGCCCTTTGGTTCGAACGCAGCACCTTTAAGCACTACGCTACCAGCTGTCCCCTTATACCGATATTATCCCTATATTTTCCGGCTACATACCATTACAAAAACTAATTTATTAATATCAGAGTATTACAAAACTGCTTCAGCTAATCATGCAGAAAAAAGTGATGTCATTGAGAAATCATCACAGCAGTCGTGTCTCTGACTCCTGTGAACTATAAATGCTATCGTTTGGATACTGTGCAGATTTCATAATGAGTGCATTGCAGTGCAGGTTCAGCGTTGATTTATGTGAAGCTCCATTCCAAACAAAGCACTGATACAGATTTTGTATTGCATGCATTGTTAGCTGCGCACTGTTTTGGAAAAAATATCAGTTAAAATAAGCACGCAACACTCACATTATTGTGTGGTGTAAAACGATCGGTGCAACAGATATAAGGAAATGGCAAATAACCTGCGCTGGAGCAGCCTGGGAAGACGGCAGCAGAAGAGAAAAGCATTGACTGAACGGTTAAGCGGTGGTTAAAGGAATGCATTCCCCGGAATGTCACCTGACAGAAGAGCAGCCACGGGACGGCAAGAATCAGTAACATTTTTTAGATTAAATACAAAAAGTTTATCGACGATGAAGTAAGAGGAAAAGAGATCGCAATCGCGCCTGGCCTGACTAGTGCTGTCAGTCACACCTGGTACGCCGATGCGTTTCCAGTCCTGTACTTATGAAGGCATCGGGACCAACGGTTTGGATGCTCACAAAGTCCAGCATTTTGCAGTACCATGAAAGGCATTTCCACCAGAAGTAAAATAGATTTAGACAGTGGGACAGAGCCAGCATGAATCAGCTCAGTGATTGTTTGGCTTATTCGTACAGTGCCTGCTCTGCCGAAATTAGCAAAATGATATTTGACAGGATGGAAAGACCACAGCTGATTATCATCATCAGATGGAATGAAGCAAATGACGGGTTTGTTTATATGTTGACTGAGGACCGCCGTTGTACACATACATCGATTCAAGGACAACTTGCCTCAGATTGCCCTTAATATAGCGCGGTATGTGGCTTGAGGGTACAGCACAGCACAATACATGGCAGGGTGTGCTCTGGGCATAAGACAAGGTCGCACTGTGATTACGAAAAAATGTGCAATTCAGCACTGTGAACTGAAAAAATCTTTTGTCAAACCGGATATTTTTTTTTTTACAAAATGAAATTTAGGTGAAATATTACCTTCGCTTTCTCGAGGACATTCAGGTTTCGACGAGTGTGAAAGACCTTAAAAGCACAATTTATGTGCTTACTGCTGCTATTTATTTATTTACAGTGTATTCAGAAAGGATTCAGATTTTTTGAGACCCTCACTGCTAAGGGTGTTTCTGCAAAGGTTTGAATACTTACTGTACATGGGATATTTCAGCCTTTTGTTTTTTATTAAGTTTGCAAAAAAAGAAAAAAAAAGTCTAAAAACATGTTTTCACTTTGTCATTATGCAGCATTGTGCAACGATTGGTGGAAAAGATCCAGTGCAATCCATTCTGAAATAAGTCCACAACAGCAAAGTGTGGAAAAAGTGAAGGGATGCGGATACTTCCTGAAGGCACTGAAAATAAATAAATGTGCACGTCCGGGGTGATTTGCAAATGTCGTTTTTGTATATTAAGCTACTTATAACAATTTATCGGAAAATGTAACACAATTATTGAGAAAAAAGCTTTATATTAAACGGCCGAATTAATTCCCTTCAATTCCGTTTCACGATTTGCTCCGTCGGAGGCCCCTTAGGTGTATTTCCTTTAGTTAATGGCTTGCCATAAAACAGTAAACACATAACGCAGCGAATGCGCCGACATGAGGCGCTCGTTTTTTCGCCCACTGGCCACTCCAGGTTAGCCCAGCAAAGTGCCAATTCACTCGAGTTCATGTAAAGAAGAGCTCTCTGTTCCGCGCCCGCTGGAGTAGAACCGCGGCGCGCCTGCCCTTTCCCATGCTTCGTCTCGGAGACCTTTGCTGCCCGGAGACAGAGAGGACACCTGTTTCAGCGGCACGGTGGGCCAGCACCTGAAATCTTAGCAACGGTCCCGCCGCTGAGAGCCGGCCCCATGATAAGGCCGCCTCTGTGACGGCAGGCGGAAACTCGATAATGAAAGGAGATGCCTAATAGATGAATCTGGTGCAATTTGCCAAAACACACAGGCTTTTCTGGAAGATTATCCACACTGGCAATAGGAAGGCCTTTGTGTCGCCAAAGTTCCCACTTATCTTTGTATTCTTTATCTTAATACACAACATAATGGCCTGCTTGTATACACGGCGGGAGGGATACAGGTAACAGGCATGGGCTCCGGACCCCGAACTCCGTACTCCTCCCCCCCAGCTCACCCTTTTTCTGGAGGCAGATTATTGATTTGGGTGGGAGGTGGGTAGTTAGGCCAGCATAAGAGTTAAAATGAACCTCGCTGTCGCTGGCGTAAATCACGGTTATTTCATCCAGTGGGAAAAGCAGCACTTCCTGTCGAAACAGCCCTGGCTGTAAATCACAGACTCACTTGTGCAAGTCGCACGTATTTTTCGCATCCGGGTGGCATTCGTGCGCTTCGTTTTAGCCCGCCCCAGAGCCCTCTTGTTCCCCTACGCCCGACAGTTAAAATCTCGAGCAGAAGGGCATGGAGACATGAGCGGAGAAGATGTGCCTCACGCTTCATTGGAGTTGTGTGGTCTCTACAGAGGATCCACCATGTTGACAAATGGAAGTCAGTCAGCCTCAAAAGATTATATCGAAAAGTAATCGGAACAATCTGTTTCATAGCAGGGTGTCATAAGCCTTTTGGATCTGTAAACAAGGTTTTTCACACACTCAGCTGGGATTCTTAAACGCTTAATGTGTGATGGATGGTTCAGATTTTTTAAACAAAGTGCCTCAGAACCCATTTATGGGCAAGAAGTACCTTGTGGACTTTGCACGTGGAATGCTTCTCATAAAGCATTTTCTTTCTAATCTGATCGTGCTTTCAGTTGCAACGTTTATATTGGTCCGCAGGTCTTGAAAGAAGGCCGGCGAAGAAACAAAGCACAAGATAGCGGCGAAACATACAGAAAACAGAGATAAAGCAGACAACAAGAAGGGGAGAAGACCACCGTTTTCAACGTGGCAAGACACGGAAATGCAACAGAACTTTCGTGAAGAATCTCAGCGTCACGGTCCGGCCAAAGAAAGGGTTCATATCTGCTCCGTAAATCTTTAAAGTATGTCCAGTGACACCGCTGGCCCTATTAGTGTTACTAATCAGATATTTGCCGCAGCGGGCAGCCACGCCAGCCCATCAGTTAGCGATAGTGACCTTCCAGCACAAACTCTCATGACCTCTGCGGGTCCCGTTGAGCTTCAAAGAAACCAGATTTAACGTCTTGCAATGAGTGCAGAAGCTAGTTGCTCATTTTCTTTCCACCGGGGGGTCGGTCATGTTTGCAATGATTGTGCCGTTCCTTCGAAGACCACCTATGGGCCTACTCATCGCATACCCTAAGAAGGTGAAGAGTACACCCCTCCTCCAAAGAGCCGCCACCCACAGTTTACCAGGTTGTTGGCTGGGATTCAGAATATGGAGGTACGAAGAACACACCCCATTTCCACTCCGGTGACAGTGTGAGGTCGGTTGAGTGACACTGTGAATCCGCATGACATTGAGTAGAGTGTCTCCGTATGCATAGTCATTGTTGACTCACACGTCCACCAGGAATGAGCAATGTCTGATGTTGCCCAGTCGCGGCAGCATCGTGGACTTAGTGATGAAGGACTTCCTCTGCCAATGGGTTTTTATGCCTTCATGTGGAAGTGCTTTTCTCAGTGTAGCAAAACTTCTGAATCTCAGCTAATTAAATGGGAATTTGGTTTCTGGGAGTCAAGTCTTCACCATGTTCTGCAGCTTGTGATTGCAACACATAAAACAAATCTCATCAGTAAGTACTGTTTATATCATGGACAGATACAGGTGTCCTTTTCACAGAGTACAAACAGTCCCTTCATATTAATATATTCAATTATTGAAAATCTAAGCTACTGTATAAAGGTTTATTTTTTATATCATTTCACGTACAAGTGACCTTTTTGCCCAGAGTCTTAAAAAAAGATCACTATTTGAATTCAAGTCTAATATGATAAACTACCAAAAGATTAAATAAAATTAGATATAGGGTCCATGCAGTCTGTTTTGCTTACCGATGGCTCTTAAAATAGACATAATCCTTTGCAAACACTGGCCTCAAGTGTCTGATTTCAGCTCATCAGCATTTAACTTTCACAGTAATAACTGTAGCACCCAACCAATACTGCATTCAACCAAGGCTTTAAATTTGATTTACTAACTTACATTCATGTTCACAAGGAGTCTGGATGCAGCTGTATGATAAATTTTCATTATTAAAGGATGTCATATTTCATTATTTACAACAGGCGGGCACCCCAAAAATCAGTAAAAGAAATGATGCTGGCCAAAGTCAGCATTTCATACGCACAAATGCCATTAGGCCCATGTTAAAAGCATATGTAGGACAGATCTGTCTTCAGTTAGGCAAAGCCTTTACTTTCATGCGTCTTTGCTTTTATATGCGATTCATTCGGTCAGGCCATCGGGTTCCCTAATTTCAAGCAAATGTTACTGTGTGGGTTTACAAATCTCAGTGCACTCCAGCGGCGCGGGTTAACCTCAGTCCACGTCCTGTCCACTGCTCTCGCATGGAAATGCACCCTGAGATGCAACGCCATTAAAAGTGACAGGATTACATATCATAAGGCCGTGAGCGGTACGCTGCTGGCTGGCCAGAGAAGCGCAGAATAAACCCTCCATGAACCTTCACTTTGTCCCTTACTTCCTCTGCTGCCCCTCCCCCACAACCAGCAACCCAGCAATCGCCCTGTCCCCCCATCTCCAGGGTGGCTGACCTTCCCCATACCACCTTTGATGTTCTCGCGACGTTGAACCTCTTCCCTCTGTAATCGTTGCCAAGCCGTCCGCTGCTAGGACCGCCCCCTGCTGGGCTGCGCCGAAAAAAGGTCTGAGCCAAGGCTTTTTTTTACGGCCCTCACTTGCATCCGTCGCTGCGGCATGCCGCAAAAGCACCCTTGCCGATTCGGGCCGTTTGAATTACGGTAGGAAAGATCTCTGCCTTCACCATCAGGCCGTCCAGGTCCTGGCTCCAGTTCGAAAGGTTTCGTGTAGATTTCTGTGGCCGCGTAGTCCATCTTTCTCAGAGTTTAGCTGCCAGCACTACTTCTTGTCTTCTCACTGTATCACCTGTGGCTTGAAGACACCTGGTATCTTCTTTCTTCTTACAGTGGCGCAGCAGGTTGCAGAGGCACCACAACGTGGCTCAAGTCTGTGTGGACTTTGCATGTCCTCACCGTGTTCATGTGTGCGTCGCCCCAACGTCCATAAAGGTGTTTTAGGTGAACTGTGACTAAATCGCCCTCTGTGTGTGTGCTCCAGTGCTCTGCTGTGCGCAAGAGTAGATAATTATTAATAGATCGTAGTAGCGAATCCAGCATTTTAAGGTGTCACCAATGTATGAACGAATAATATTAACACCGTGTCACACATGTGCTGATTCCTGGGACAAGAGGACACTGGAGATGTCTGGGTTCTCTGGTCTTCATTCTGGATCGCTTGGCTGGGAGAAGTCTAAGAAAGAAGGTAATTAGAACTGGTCCTTCTCTGTTTCTCACTCCAGGGCAAGTGCTTTCCCACTGTCAAATAGGGCCTTAAAGAGGGGAGTCATGGCAACTGGGTATTTGTTAACGGTAACTAGGTGTATGTGTCAGATGACATGGTTACCAACATGGTAAGTAGGTGTAGACATTGGTCTGTGCGCATGGTGTTCTATTTACGGGAAGAGTAACATTGCGCTCCGTTCTGTTCAGTGTGTGTTGTGCTCTGTATACTATACAAACATACACACGTCTATATATACACATACGTGTTTACGTGCTCTGTCTTGCCACATGCCACACACCAGTGCACTAGTTTTAGTCTTCATACTAGACTAAAGATCAACTGTCAGTCCTTTAGACGCATAAACTTCTCGCATTAATTATTTAGCAAATGTTAAGGGCTCAAAAAGCCAAACATGATTACTGGATTGAAATAGTTTTATTTACAGCTGCGGAGATTGCATGTGTTGATATGAGCTAGCATCCAGTGTGTATACAGACAGCTAGAAGTCTATGTTTACTCTTCCACGCATGGGGTGGGGGTAAAAAAACAGTCTTTGGTCATAGTGCAAGAGATTATTTTAGGGGGTGGTGAGAAAATGATGAACTGTATAAGCAACATGCTGGAGTTCTCTGTTATTCTGGGGTTTATTTAACTTCACTTTTTCTGAGGCTTTCAAACACCGTAGTTTTGTACCGAAAACAGCCAAATTTTAATCAAAACACTCAAAAACTGATTGTGCTGTGTATTGTGATGTAGTGTATTGTATTTCTCTGCCTTCTTAGTAGAGGCCATTTTTTTCAGAACTGTTAGCTCCGATGTTCACATTTATCATAACGATGAAAAATGAAAGGAAAACAGAACAGATGGGCCGAGCTGAAAAGCACACGCAATGTGCCAGAACTTTTCGGCTAATCAAACATCTCCCAGCTTGACGTCTTTAACCATCAACCGGATGATGGACATCAGAGGATTCCCTGGATTTGATGTCTTCTGTTGGGTCCAACTTCTTCTTCAAAGAACACAATCCCGCATCCCATTCATAAGCTGCTTTCCTAAGCCACGATCCCCCATCGAATGAACGAGCCATCGAATGGCCTTGACCCAAAACAGTTTGAATCTTCTGCATAAGTGAACAAGAAACCGAAACACGATTAACAAGAATTAAAACAAGGCAAAATCTGAAATTCCGTGATTGCTGCCATGATGTCAGCGGAGCGCTATGCGTTTTAAAACGCCGCGCCATCAGTCATTAAGAAATTTTCTTCGCCGCCGTCGCAGGAAAACGCACGGAGGAGTTATTGCAGGAATAAGTCACCCGTGCGCCACGGAGACCGCAGATGTGTATTGTAAGAAAGCCCTTATTGTGAAGATGACAGCTTTGTGTTATTTATTTCCCCCTCAATAGCCATTAAGGACTTTTCCTGTGTCAGGGGAGGGGACCATGGGGGGCGTTCCTTTACACCCCTTGTGATTAACCATCTGCACCTTTCACATACCAGCCCCGTGTTCTGTACAAACATTATTCCAAATAGTTTTCCTCATAGGTGCAGCTCTTAATATTCATGTCATCGTGGGGGCAAGGGGATATCTGAAGGTCTGTGCTGAGCATTATTGATCCTGCGGATCAATCGGACGTTGAGAGGAAGGACCATTAGCCTCCTGCCTGGATGGGGCTGGACGGTTATTCACCGGGAAGCACTGGAAGCAGTTCTAATAGGATAACGGGCCTTTCTCCTGCCTCCCGTGGGCTCATTTAAAGACGCTATCGGTTTGTTCAGACGTCTCCATCAGAGAGTCTGCAGGTTGCAGGCTCAGGTAGCACCTCAAGGATCCTACAGAGGCTTGTGGGGTACACATTTCTGCCAAGGCAGGCATGCTGTTTTCAGCTGTTTATTTTGGGTGCATAGAATACAGAACTTGTTCTCCATATGGTCTTCAAGAAGTACTTCACCCTTCATTAGGGATAAAGGGTGGTGTAGTGGTGAGGTTTTCCTTTTTGGCTTGAAAGACCCACACACACAGACTGAAACCACTTGTCCCATGCCGGGTTGCAGCAAACCAGAGCCTAACCCAGAAACACAAGGTGAAGGTCTGGAGGGGAAGGGGACATACCCAGGAGAGGATGCCAGTCCATCACAAGGCACTCCAAGCTGGACTCAAACCCCAGACCTGCCGGAGGGCAGGACCCAGCCAAACTCGCTGCGCCACCGCACCCCCTCCCAGCTTGAAAGAGCTGGTCCAAATTCCATTTCTCGCTGTCGTAAGTGTGTTCAAAGTACTTACCTTGCACTGGTACGGTACGAATTACGCAGCTTTATACATACATTTACCACATGTTGCACACACACACACATTTTCAGAACCGCTTGTCCCATACGGGGTGGCGGGGAACCGGAGCCTACCCGGTGACACAGGGCGTAAGGCCGGAGGGGGAGGGGACATACCCAGGACGGGACGCCAGTCCATCGCAAGGCACCCCAAGCGGGACTCGAACCCCAGACCCACCGGAAAGCAGGGCTGTGGTCCAACCCACTGCGCCACTGCACCCCCCACCACATGTTGCTTTGGAGGAAAATGTCAGCTAAATGAACAAATCAAATGTTTCACACCGTATACTTCCAAGAAGCATCTTTGAATCCCATATTTTTAGAAATACATTTCTGTGTGTTTCCACTTCGTTTTCATTCATCTTTTTTCAATTTGGAAAAAAAAAGGAAAGAAATGCCCAAAAACCACATTTTTGCTACACTGTGCGTCAAAGGTACGGGTGCATTTTTTTCAGTCATAATTTGCAAACATGCATTTTAATATAGGTGTGCTATAAAGTAAGAAACATAGATGTTTAACTGTAAAATGCAAAAATGTTTTTGTGCCTCATGTCTTATTTGTGTTATAAAAATCTCATTTTGGTGGGCATTCATTGGAGCAACAGGTGGCGTAGTGATTAGAGCTGCTGCCTCTTGTTGCAAGGAGTCCGATTTGACACCCCCCTCCTGCTTTTGACACTTACGAAAGGTATTTACCCCGAGTTGGTGCAGTAAAAATTACCCAGATGTATACATAGGTAAATAACTGTAAGCAGCTCTTAACAGTGTAAGTCACTTTAGAGGAACGTGTCTGCCACATTAAATAAGAAAAAATAAAAACAAACACATACACTTTCTGAACCGCTTGTCCCATATGGGGTTGTGGGGACCCGGAGCCTAACCCGGCAACACAGGGCATAGGGCTGGGGACACACCCAGGACGGGATGCCAATCTGTCGCAAGGCACCCCAAGTGGAACTTGAACCCCAGACCCACTGGAGAGCAGGACCCGGTCCAACCCACTGCACCACCGCGCCCCCCTAAAATAAAAACAGTTGACTTAAATTTGCAAAACCATTCAGTACATCTTTACAGTTAAGGGGCTCGGTACAATTTGACCATTTTCGAGAGGGCACCTTAAACGAATCCCTGTGACGCGAGGGAGAAGACCTACATATTCCTGCTCAGCCTCGCGCTTTGAACACGTCCCGTGATCTGCCGAGCGGCGTTTCCACGCTCCGGGAGCGGATCGCCATATGAAGCCACTCAAGAGCGGCGGGTACACTCTGGAATTGAGTGTTTTGTTGATCTGGGACTCGTGTGGGAGTACTGGGGGTTGGTCTGAGAGGTACAAATCAAGGCCTTAACTACACTCCTGCCCTCTTGTATTTACCCTCGCTGTGTAAGTGCATGAGTTGTGAGTTTGCACCCGGGCCGCTCCGTCCCTTTATTGGGCCATTTCCTAAATCAATGGCACATGCTGGCGCTCGGCCCGCGGAGCAGCTGTCACCGGCGGTGATTTCACTTTCGGCCCCACGGCTCCCCGCGCACCGCCGCAGACAGGAAGCCCGGCCCGAGCAGCGAATAAACAAGCAAGCGGCGTAAAACTCAGAGAACTGTCAAGGAAGGAACTGCAGGCGCCTGCTTTTTCTAACGGCTTGGAGAGGGGCAACGTCTTAGCCCGTTTTTAAAGCGCGGAAAAATAACAAAATAAAAGAAAAACAAATTCCAGCTGAGGCTAAACACTCTTGGGTTTTTTTTTTTTTACATAAATTATGTTATAAATTGATCTTTCTCCCCGACACTCCTTTGATTTACAGCTCACTGGAAGTATTGTACACTTTGGAATGTGACAAAATGATACCAGCAAGTCTCTTTAGCAGACTTGCTTTACAAAAGTCAATAGCTTTTCTTTACAGAACTTAGGTTAGGATCCTTCCGGGTGAACAGAAAAGTCGAGATAGCTTTAGATGGACAAAATCACAATATATTTATTACAATATAATATATCCATATATATACACCACATAACATACATAATAATAAATACAACTACATTTGAGAGCACCGTGGTATTTGCCCTTCCTTTATAGAAATTTCAGCAGTGTATATGAAAAAAAATTAAAAACATATTCTTGTAACCAAGATGGCAAGAAAAAAGGTACAAAGCACCAAAACTAAAAACACAGCTGTATTTTTAAAGATTTTACTATAGATCTAAAATGAGCTCACACTTAAAATACTGTTTTATTGTACTTGGGCTTATATCTGATGCTAAATAACCCGCCCCAGTATAGCAGTAGTAGATGAGACTGAACAGAACTACTATGGTATGATGATGTTCGGTTATGACGGTACTCCATCCCGCTACACATCCTACCACGTGTCTGAGATGGTTTTCTTCTGTACGTGGAAACAGGAAGGCCGTTCATCTGAATTCATCATCAGAATTACGCAGATGCCTTGTTTCCACTCATCAGTTCGGCCCTCCATTCTGCATCTTGTTATCACCGTCCAAAAATCCTTCACCGGCGAGCGCGTTTTGTACGGAACGAACGCGCTGAGGACTCCGGGCTATCGGTGCGCCGTTGTCAAAGACGGCATTTTAACTTCATGTGTCGAGTTTCTTTTTTTTCTCGGTGCTCATTTCAATCTTTTTTCTTGCGTTCAATGAAATGCTGCTTTGTGCATTTCGAATATTTAGCGTTGACTGTCTTAATGGTGTCCAATTAGTTCCACAAGGCGCACCCCAATGGACGGGCGGGCCTGCAGCCTGATTACAGTGAATGGTGGGTATTTCCTGTGTTTAAACTCACATATGGATCGAGTAAGGCAGTGGCAGCCGGACTACTGTTTCTCTTCACTACATCTTCATCGCTTTCTCTTCAAGGCAACACTCGGGCTTTTTTCTGTTGTTTTGCTTTGTTTTCTCTGGCCCTGCCGTCAAAAAAGCGAGCCGGATTTCGGCTCGCGGCATCGGTGCCGACGGCCAAAGAGAAGCCCCAGGGGACGAGTGCGGTTCAACGTACTCTAATCCATATGATGGCCCAAGTGCTGAGCCACTGCTGCTGACCCATCGCTGCAAGACACAACTCTTCTTGTGGTTCTTTGCTGTTGTTTTATTTATTTATTTTTTTCCCTTCGCTTCCTCGGGACGTACGCTGTAAAAGAGCGTAACGGTTCGAAATTCAGCGCGAAACGCGTCGCGCTGCGATGAAGTCCGTTTTCCAACATGTACCCTCACTGCTCAGAGCGTTATTGCTGCATCTCGGAGACCCTTTATCCTCATTAAATCGCAGCGGGGTGTTTAACCGTATCTTTCTGCTCTGAGCGCAGCGATAACGTCATCGTGTAATAAAACCAGTTGTTGCTAAGAGTCGTTACTAATTCATAACCTGGTTCTGGTTCTTAGTAAACAACTGTTTTTATTACATTCACTCATGTTTCATTTTATTCGGTCATGTTCGGTCAGTTTTTATTACATTCATCAAAAATTCTGACATTGTTGACACATTAACCAGGTCTGTTAATGCATGAACATGATTGAATTTTCTCCTCGGAACACATACTGGATTTGCCAGAAAATGGAAATGCTGGAAAAAGGTGACACGTTAACCGGTGTTTAATTGTTTTTAATTACTTTCGACTTTTTGGTCGCGTGCATCATTATTGCTTCGGGAGCTGAGACGTATTTACGTTGCTTTTCTCCAAGAGCGAGTACAATAAACAAAAGGTAATGTGGAGCAGGCCTGGGGCAGGGAAGGGCTAGTTGTGTATCTGGGGTTTGCTCTGAAAGGTAGACGTGCATCGAGTGCACTTTTTATGCTTACAGACACATCTGCAAGCTCACAGGGTTTTTGGAAAACATACTCGCAAAGCAGTGAACCATATAAACCGTAGTGTAAGAAAAAATACTTTTTCTGTGTTTTTTCCAGTATCCTGTGAAATGCTTTGTCCAGACAATGTTTTTCAGGGCAGCTGCTGTTAAACACAGAAACAGTAAAGGAACATATTTCCTGTTATAAACAGCAATGAGAAAAATTTTAAAAAATCAAAGGTTTGTCTGGGCTTTATCTCTTGCAAACACAGCGAAAAATATGTAAGACTACAGATTGCAAGCAAAAATAGATCAGTTTAATTTCAGTGAAACTGGAGGAAATCATAACAACAATAAATAACATTTTCATTTATTCACTTAATATTATAGTGAATTGAAAATGATGAAGACAATTTAGATGTGCTTTCTGTATTGTGCGTCACATTGGGTAAACTCCTTATTGTACAACACGTCATGCTTAACACAGTCCCACAAAAATCCTTACACTAAACTATATAGCAAAACTACATAACTTTCAAATCACTGCAATGGCAATTACCCACATGCATTAAAAAAAATATTTATACCCATTTGTAATCAAACAAAATTATGCACTGTGTTTATTCTTATAATGCATTGAACTTGGTGTAATGTCACCACGTAATAAGGAGAAATGTATATTTAGCAGTGATTTTGTCAAGTTTGTCTTTGACAGCATTTTAAATATGGAGTGAATGGTTAAGTTTAGTTTCACAGCTTTTTCAAGATTGTACTGTACTAGAGATCATACCTTCTCACCTTATAGTACAAGAAAAATTCTTGTTTTTTGGATTATAATAATTGTTTCTCAGTTTTTTAACAGCTACGTTTAAACTGCAAATCATTAAGTGCAAGTTTGAATTTTTTTTTTTTTGGTCTAAAAATATCAATTCCCAGGAAAAAACGGCGGTATGATAGCAGGGTCCTAATGCCTTGCTTTTACTTGCATAAGTTGTGACAGAAGCCACTCGCACAATACTGTGGTTGCAAATTAATATGTAATGTATAATTAATACATAGGAAATAATGTATAATTGTGTGTTGTGAACATTTTGCTGCTAGTTTGCAGCCCAGCGATACAGCCGAGCTCACGACAGAGTAGACCACTTCCCATCTCATGTGCGCCGAAAGCAAACGATATGGGTTACAGTCAGAGCCGTCTTGTCAGCTCCAATTCCTCACTCACACACATTAGACCTCAGCGCCCGAGAGCTGGCAAAGAAACATGGCCAGAGGAATTTCTAAGCCGACTTTCAGACTTGACCTCAGCTCAGGGGTGCTTCACACCGGTGTGTGGGACCGCTCCTGGGGGGGTCATTATGTCAGGACTGGTCACCATTGGGAACTTTTCACACTTCACATTTTATTGACTTGTTCTGGGCTCATTCCTGACTCTGAAATTGTCAAATACCCGCTGGTGTGTTTTTCAGCCGTTTGCTGAATGAGGGTTTCCTCCTCCTGTTTTCGGTTTAGGGTTAGGCACACTTTCATCCTTTTGAGTGCCCCTGTTCTTCAATGGCAACCTCTGTTTCCAGATTATGGGTTATTAATGGCTTATTAATGACTTAAGTGCATGTAATAATTTGCAAAACATGGATCGCGCCTGCCTATCAACTCAGTCGTCTCTTAAATACTCAGGACGGTGAAATATCAATTATTTTCAGTGTTAACAGAAACTGAAATACACAAAATACATGGAATAAACTACAGACATTTAAGCATTGGTAACAGAAGAAACAAGAGCATTCTGTATGGAAGAAAAAGTTCCCTATTTTACAAAGCCATTCAATTTCTTTTTTGTTAGTGTGCCTGATTTCCTCATTCTTCTACCTGCACAGGTACTGTGAATAGCCTGAAGAAAAGGGTCAGGATGGAAAAAAAAAAACAATTTCCACCATTTTATTTGACTCTCAATAGTTGTACACGAGAAGACAATGTGCTTTTTTACCCAGGTGGATGTTGTCTCATTCCACAGGTAATATGAGAGGACTCTAATGCAAAACAATTGTTAGAAATATTAAATGCAGCATAAAACGTTCTTAAGATTGTTTGTTGATTCATTACGGTTACCGCTTCCTTTAGCCACTTTACGTATACCTGAGTAATATATATAATACACACACATACACACACACACACATTTTCAGAACCGCACATACAAATATATGTATAGTATATATCTATATACTGTATATAGCGACACACACACACTCACACACACACACACACACAAATATATTTTTACAAAGAACAGATGTAGTTTAAGGTCCCTAAAAGTTGAATGAAAAAATAACTTATTTAAGCGTGAGGTATGACCCCGCACTGGTTGTTAACTATGAATTTCATTACGTGAAAAACATGAGAGCATTGTTATATTTTACTGTGCCGAATAAATCACGTGTTATAGAAGTGCTGAGAATAAGAGGGGCTGCAGACCGGGGTTTTAGTGGCAGTTTGAGCATTGAGGGGGCCACCCGCCCCAGCCCCCACACACCCCCTCCAGACACCCTCTCCTGATGGTGACCTGATCCAGCCCAAGGAAGTCCCCAGTGGCACTGACAGATCCCATCAATGAACGAGGAGTCCCAAGTCCACTTCTCCTCCATCACCCCGGTGCTGCCTGCATCCACACCAAGCCTCCGCTTGCAAATGGAGTCTTTTTTTTTGTTCTAATAACTCACTGAAGGTGGCTTTCATATGGGGGGTCTGTAATGGAATACTTTTTTTTTTTGCATCACCGGGAACATGAAAACACGAAACAAAGTTATTGATCACAGAATCCGCTGTAGGAAAGAAATCAAATATCCCTTAGGTTTGTTTGAAGTTACAAAAATGGTTACAAGGGTGTTTATCAGCGGCACTTTGGGATCCCCTGCATGCCTTCCTCAAACATACATGGGAGGAAGTGTTATTTGTATTGTTAGATTTGCTTTAACTCCCATCTTAATTGCATCTGCAGCTAAACAGATCTCACAATAATGGCCTTTGCAGGGAGAATTGCAATCATCTTTGGAAGGCTGCAGCATAATGGCTAAACCTAATTAATTTAATCTTGTTGTGTTCCATTATGGCTGCACTTTATCATTTCCACAGATGGAGCATGAAGAAATTAAGACTGTACTTTTTTTCTTTTCTTTTTTTTTTTTTTTTTGCCAAAGGCTTCTCACTCCCTCGCTCCTCTTTTCTTCTGAAGAATTATCCTCAGAGACCCAGAGCTCTGCAATACTGCATGTGTGCATTGTTATCTTCAAATGAAATGTTATTATTTTGCGTTCAAAATCCGCTCCAGAATATTCGTGTCATACCCTCCCCTAAATATTCATCATTTCTCAGAATTGAATTACGCGGCTATATGCTCTACTTATTATTGGGGGGGGGGGGGAATGAAAAACATTCCAGTGTGCTCCGCAAATTTTGTTATTGAAAACCTGCGCAGTGACACAAAAAGGACGTTACAGCTATATTTTGGGTCTTTTGGCAAAAATTTACCTTAATTTCCAATTACTTGCTCTCGGTTTGCACTAAGAGTATAAATAATTTTCATTTTAATTTTTTTATAACACCAATTACCCGATTTCACTTGCGCACATTGATACAATATAAGTCGCATGTTAAAAAAGTGTAAACAAAACACAAGATTCATGTACAGTTGAAAGACTAGTAGGTCCCGTGTAATACGAACGACTCCAAAGTGAGTTTTTTTTTTTTTTTTTTAAAGAGTTCATATATCAACAAGATTTTATCACTCCTCCACAGGAAATTCTTGCAATAAGTGTGAATATAACACCAGACTTATTTCGCGCGCTTTCGTTTTTATTAGCAGGTTTCCGCGGTTGTGTTTAGTTTTTATTTTTACACGGATCGGTCCGCATAAACACGTTCAAACTGCTCTCAACGTATATAAATAAAACGTGGAATAGAACTGAACATCCATTTCATTGCGCCAATTTTTTTTTTTACTGGCGATACTGACCATATAAATTTTATTTTGGTTAGGTGAAGATACACTCTGGGCTTTTATATTTCGTTTGTAATATTAAAATGTATTTTTAGTAAAAATCCTGCAGGGGGCGTTTTACATATCAGCTAAACATAATGGAGCTAAACAGACGCAACACAGACAGCCCGGCATGATTATTATTATTATTATTATTATTATTATTATTATTATTATTATTATTATTACTACTACTATTCGGTCGGTTACCTTAAGTCATTTGTAAAGTGTATATGTTGTAAACTGTAACAAAAATCTAGTGGTTTTAATGACAATTTCAATTAAACCATTTGAAATTAAATAGAAATATAAAGGCATTTTAAATATATACTTGTTAATTTTTTTTTTCAAATTAGTCTATAATTTCGGACCTTGTCATTTAGTTTTTAACTATAATTACGCAGCATCTTTATACTTCAGTACAAACATTAAATGTCAAATTTTATTTTTATTTTAATTTCAACAAGACTTAAAATAAATAAAAAGAGTGGTTGTCCTTTTTATAAATTAACCGTAAAGACGTTGCTTTCTTATAAAAAATATGCAGAACTTTTCCGTTTTCCAAGACCAAGTTCAGGGCGATATTCTCTGTCATTTGAAAGTAAATCACGGAGTTCACGTCAGAGTTTGAGCCAAACAAATACATTTCGACATTCAATAAAAAAACGTTTCGAAAAGCAACAGAAACGAAATTTAGAGCAGAAAGTTATCCACGGAGGAATTGCAGTTTAACTAACAAAAAAGTTAAAACATATGATATTGTTGATTCCGCTGGCGAAATGCTGACACCCAAACTGACAGATCTCGTAAAGAGCGTAGAACAAAGTATTTCTACAGTTCTACAGGTACAATTTTGTTACGTCAAAGTTAGATACTGTCAGCAACAGAAGAAACGAAATTAATCACAAAGAAATGCGTTGTATAGCTACAAAACTCGGCCATGTACATCAACGTAGAGAGCCACGCGGGGTGCTACTGTCCGTGGGGGGTAGAGGTGGGGGGTGGCGAGTGGGGGGGTGTATATACAGAGCGTTCACCGCGGCGCCAACCCGTCACAGAACGGTACTAAGGATTAGCTAATAAGGAAAATGTAAGCTATGTCAGTCACACAATCACACTGTCACTATACCATCATTCTTCATAAATCACTGCATTTATTTACTGTGGATTGGACGTACATCATTCTGTACTTCTCTGCCCGACTAAACACAATACCCGAAATAAAATATATATGCTTATTGTATCATATTTATTTCTAATAAAACTCCTCTGGGTATAAAAAATAAAGATACTCGTAATCTGCTGACTTCACCGAAAATCGAAGAACAGTTTAATTAGAGGTATTTTTCCCGTCCAAATCGCATTGCTGAAACGGTCGTTGAGACCACGAAAAAACGTGGAAATGCAATTAATAATATCTGTTCCAGCCTCGGAACCCATCGCTCGGTCAAAGCTGATTGAAAGCAATGGTGCAGCTCGCGGCGCTCCGCTAGGGCGGGCGGACGGGCAGGCGCGCGCGCACGCGGGAGCCCGCGCAGCTTCTGCGCGCGTTTTGCCCGTTTACACCGGAGCCGCGCGCTGCGTCCGCCCCCAGCAGCCTTCGTCCTCGCTTTTTGCGAATATAATTTGTACGAAAGACACAGCTGACCACTTCCAGTACATTTTTATTAATATACAGAAGACATTCGACACTGAGACCGACACTCTGCAGTCAGTGAGTATGTTTTTTTTTTTTTTTTCTTTTTTCGAGGTTCGTTGGTCGCTTCCAGCGATCACCTTTTCTCCTACTTTCTCGTAGTTTCCTAGTCTGTGCGGGAAATAGTAGTGAAACACTACACTGGTGGCGTGAACTCTCCGCGAGAACTCTAATGACAGCCGTAACTTACGGAAACGTCTTGCACATAAATATCTTTTAAAAACGCGGCACCGAGACTTTCTTTACTTATTTATTTTTATAGACATGTCTGAATCTTCGTTTCGGGCGGGACACCGCCGGTCGTTCACGCGCGCTCACCGCTCTGCTTTGCGTTTCGCGGGACTCGAAAGGTATCTCGCGCTCGCGTGGGGGACACTTGCGCGCCTGTGTCACGCGGACAGGCGCGAGCCCGGGGGCGGGGCCTGGGCCGTCGCCGCGAACATTCTTCACTTTGCAGTTCGTCAAGTGTCGGAGTCGCTGCGTTTCATCGTCAGTATTATTATTTAGATGCTAAAAATTTATATGTGCGCACAGTTGAATAATTTTTTTTAATGAATTCTATTTTTGCATCCTGATTTATCATGTTTAACTAACTTCACAGCGAAAGTTCTTCAGAATTTAGCCTAACAAAGTGTCACACTGAAGACTGTGAGGGAAAATCATGGCCTCCTCATCATGAACTTGGAAAACTGTAGGAAACATCACACACTGAGGAGAAAACACACATAAAGTGGCAAATATTACTTCTCTTAGCCACTCAGTCTATGTGTTTCACACAAGACAAGCATCAGGGGACAGACTTTAAATTAAATTTTGAGCACCGCCTCAAACTAGTACTACTAGTAGTTCTGAGGCATCCCTTCAACTTTGACACCTAGGTCACTTCCACACATTTTCAACCAGATCAGTCAGAACATGGTGTAAGGCCTTCATGTTGAAGCAGCACTTAGTCTTAGAGAGGTTGGTTGGTTTCCTGAAAGTGCACACACACCAAGAGATGCTTAATTATGTTGTAGCGAGGACTAGCTACATCTCTCAGTGTTTGACTCGTATAGTATAACACCGCAGTAGTGTCGTCATTACAAGATGCTTTGAGGTTGTTATTTGTTGTTCCAATGAAGAAAAGGTCTGTGTCGTGTGTGCTGGAAGTGTTGGAATTTGCCTCCTCTATTTTCATTCAAGTTCATTGCTTGGTTCAATGAAGAAAAGGAAAGGGAGGGGGTGTATGTGAGGGAGAGTGAGTTATTTCAGAAAGCTTGTGATTCCAGAGTCCTTCGTTCAACTCGAATGCTCTGGATCCAAATCAGTCAAAGATGAATATGCCAAAGTTAGTCACTCAAGGCATCCAGTTCAACTGATTTTGAAATAAGTATATGTGTAAAAACAGAGGAAAAATCCTCATAGATTTTTAGGAAAATAACATCCTTAGCCTTAGGGTAGCACTTTAAAATATGCATGGATTTTTTCCTTTCATCCTGTCCAAGCCTGCAATCATATTTCTTCTCACCACATTTGACGTTGATGGATCGCACTTTCTCTTTTTGTGTAGTCCGCTGCTGGATGGAGTGTAATACAGTACACTATAATAATACTAAGGTACACATCTTAACAAACACATTAGTGTTTCAAAATAAGCTTCCCAGCTCTTTCTTTTTTCTGTTGATTTCATGACACAGACTGTGTCTTAAACTGAGGCCAAAGGCTTTTTTTTTAAAAAAAAAAAAAAAACATTATTACTAGGTGCAACAGAAATATTGCATTGTTGGCAAAAGGAGTATTAAGAAAGGAGAAGTAGCGGTCTGCAACTTGGACAGTGACATTCCCACCATTTGTACATTTGTGCTTGTCACACAGTAAGGGAAAAGCCAGTACGGATCTGACTCAAAAATCATTTTTTCATGACTGGGCCTTCATCAGCTTCATCAGGTTCCCTTGAAGTGTAACACAGAGTGTTCTGAGTGGAACTATATTTACGTATTCCATGTTGTTCAGTTGTTCTGTTAAAATGGGAGTGAGCTGGTGTTACTATGCCATCACAGTCAGCCAATGAACATGAGGGTCCATGCGGACAGCCCTACCGCCTGCTGCTCCTCAAATTCCTCCATTTACCAGACACCCGCCCTATTTCCGCCAGTGCAGTTGGGCTCCCCTCATGGGGTTGGGGGTACCGCAGGGGAGTGTCATCCTTATCCATGGTTTGCTATTTGGCAGGTATGCAATTTTAAATCTTCTCTCTTGTTTCTTGCTCGGAAGGGCGTCGCCAGTGTCTAACATCTTTGTAGAGCCAGAAATTCCAAGGTCAAAAGTTTCGTGGTGGACCTGTGGTCTTCGAGCATGCTCTACATACTATGGGAATGAACAGCCTGTGGTTGTCAGGGAACGTTGCCCCAGTCTGTGGGTTTCCATTCTACAGAGTATTGAGCCACTTGTAAGGTTCTCTCAAGTGTACTGAAGGGGTTACACATTGATTCTGAGGTCCAGACCTGGGCAGTGATCACATTGGTACCATCCTCTGCTGTCTCTCATGTTTACTTAAGTTGTATGGCTGTAGTTTGTCTCCCAGAAGAAATTCTGGACACAGTGTCAGAACTCCCCTGTGGACTTTGCCAAACAGAATGGTAATGTTTCAATCTGTGAAAACCTTTGCCAGACACAAGGTGAGGTAGTTGAATTGTATTTATAGAAATGGGCTAATTTATGCAGATTAATTACAGGTGATGCCAGTCTCTTTTTAAAGGATGGTAAAAAAAATAATGGAGGAGCAGCATAGTAGCACATAATGTAGTACTGGTGCCTCACAGCTCCTTTGTAATGGATTTGGATGTAGGCTTGAATCTGGTGCTGTCTGTGGAGTTTGCATGTTTTTCCAGTGTTTGTGTGTGTTTTGTCCAGGTGCTTTAGTTCCCTCTCACAATCCAGAGATATGCATTTCCGCTGAGTGTTTGACTCTGAATTGCCTGTAATATGTGTTTGTGTGAGAGACTGCCTTGTGATGGACTGCTGTGCCATTCAGGATGTGCTGGGCTTCACACCCTGTGCTTTAGGGATAGGTTGTGGACCACTGCAACCCTGCAGTGGACCAACAGGTATTGATAATCAGCAGTTGGATAATGGAAACAATACAATACATTTACATAAACAAATAGTATGCCTAAAACAGCCTAATTTCATGACCTAACATTAATATCACTGCGTTAACAAAACTTCATTCTCTTCTCTGATACCTGTACCAGTAAAGATTGTCTCTTTCTGTTTGATGACTGTACCTGTAATGTTTGTGTCCTCAGAATCCAGTTTTCAGCCTTTCAGTCTAGATGTCTATACACAAGGTGGTTGTCAAATTTGTTTCTGTCAGCATAATTATGTCTTGTATACCTTTATATTACATTACTGCACATTGTGAAATCCAGGTGTCTGCTAGGAGTGGCGGTGTTTCCCGAAGGGCTTGAACTAGTAGTGTCACTTTTTTATGTAGACATATTGACACTGCCCCAGTGCTTAGCGGGCTGTAGCTGACAATGTTCCACATTTACATTTACTGTACATTTACATGTATTTGTTTAGCAGACATGTTTCTCCAAAATGACATACATCTCAGGGAAAAATACAATGAGTGCATTACATCAACAGATAGTACAGATAGGTCCATCTGTTGTCTTGGTGGTTGTGTCTTGAATTTCCTTCCGGCATCCTTGTGTAATTCATGCAGAGGCCACTGGCTGTTCTCACACGATCTGCTTAGTAGAAGTTATGCTTGTGTGTTTTCGTACTCAGAAGGAGTGTGAGTGGATGTTATAGATTATTAATTTTTCTGATACGTCTCCTTTAAAGCCATTTCATATTTGTGTGCTAACCTACTTCCAATGGTACCATGATGATACTTGCAATGATTCAACTGCAAAAATGATTTTGTTTTATTCTCTGCTGCAAAATTATTACATCTGTCACTTTTTACAAAGCAACTTAACACTGTTAAGCTACTTACAATTATTTATTTATTTACATAGCAGGGTAATTTTTACTGTATCGATTCAATTTGAACCCGGTTCAAAGGTCCAACAGCAGGAGGTTGGATTTAAACCAAGTCTTGATGGGTCTTTTTGCAAGGCAGTGACACTAACCACTGCACTACCTACTGCTTCTAGACTGTGATATGAGTTTGCTTTTCTTTTGTTAGTCAGATAGATGTGGCTTAAAGATCGCAAGATGATGTCAGGTGGAACACCTCAGAATAATCTGTGGAAGATGGCATACTTGCAGTGAAATTTGTATCAGGACCAACACTGAAGGAGATCAATTTTCTCTTTCCTTTGTCATTTCAGGTGACCAGGAAAGAGTTGACTTCAGGGGAAACAATTGCACAGATTTTTGTAAGTAGCAATACATTTTATTTTAATGTAATTTAAGATAAGGTAAATGCTGCTCCCAAGGCAATTGAAGGAATTTTGTTTGAATCTGATTAAAGTTTTCCAACTTGTTTTGTCTGAAACAAGTTCTGTAGAAAACAGCTATAATCCCCTCTGCATGTTCTGAAAACATTTGCCAATCAAGTAATCATTATATAGCTCCCAAGCTGCGTTTACGCTGAGGACCTGGGAACCACATGGCAAGTTTCACAAGTGGTAAACATTACAAATGACACTTTTATTGCATATATTCATTAGTGTATAAACCTTTCACTTCTGAAGTGATTTTTTTCAGTAAGGATGATCTCATGCAAATTCTTCCTCATACCCTTTCATTTTAAGTTGTTGAAATTGCTCATAAAAAATCAGTCAGATAGAGGGGGGCTAATCGTAAAGACAGCTGAAATGAGATAAATGTGGAGGGCTGTGGGTCACAGAGACACTGCTGGACAGAGTCAGACCCTGATTCAGTCTGACCACCATAAGTGTGTCCTCAACTCCAAGCAATGAATGTATGAAACTCTTTTTTTTTTATTGCTTACTGTGACTTACACAACCATTACTATTTTTTCTACAACCCTTTTTGGTCAATTTGATGACCACCAATCACTTAACAACATATATTTGCAAGTCTGTGGTCACTGGATACTGTCAGGGGCTTAATTCAAGTCTCCCATCACGAAAAGTGTTCAGTTACACAGAATGATATGAAACGGTTTTTTGTTGTATGTGGATACTTTTGACTTTTTTTTTCCATGGTATATTATTAATGTTTATACAAAATGCCTTTCCTTTGTCAATGAAGTATACTGTATTTACATTTTGTAAATGTAAATGGTGGTGGCTTGTAAGTAAAACACTGTAAAAATGGACAACATCTCTATTGGTATTTTCAGTGATCTTCTTTCCCATGATTCCTTGGTGGAACATGTTCTGCCCAGCTCCTCAAAGCTTATACAAATGCTTTGGCTATTAATCTTGGACTGCCCTCACGTGTTTTAATATCCTCTTTGCCCCATACACACATTTCCTTTTTGGAGGTATGCTTCTTTCTAACATTTCAGTTTATTTTCCCTCTGTGGTGCCTCTGGATTGCTTCCCTATTGATTTTGGTGCACCGTGTTTCTCTGACACAGCTCTCTTCTACATTTTTGTCTTTTCTTTTTTGTTTCCTCAGCTACTGCTGTGATATTTTTTTTTTTTTTAAAACCTCTGCTTCAAAGAGCACCACTTAGTCCTGGCTCTTATGGTGCACTGTATAAAACTTAATGCAACTACCTGTCAGCACAGAAATATTATAATAGGAAAGCTTCAATTCACAAAGGCGGAGTGATGGACTTCTCAAACAGTGAACAGAACTGCACTGCAGAATCATACCTGCCAATGTAAGTCACATTTTTAAATGTGGCTAGTTCATTTAATAAAAATTAGACCCTAGTCTTATAGGTATGTTGTTTGTTATTACAGTGTCTGAAGACACAATTAAGCTGATAGTCCCTGGATATTAGAAAAATGCTGTGGTGATTGGAGCAATCAAATCTTAAGTCCAAAACATCTGAAGTTTCCCAAAAGTTTTCATTGCAATATTGCAGATAAGACAACCAGTAAGAATGCTAACACTCTAATAAAGACAAATTGCTAATGTGTAAAACAGTGCATCAAGCACAGTAATTTAAATAGCAGGAGCACGTACATTGCGCAATCATCTTTATTTAATATAGTGTTTTTCGTCATTCTGTACAAAGGAAGGAGGGCTATTTAAATTGTTCCTGAGTCATGTTTCCTTTGCTAAAAATGCAGAAATCTAAAAAGATGACATTGCTGGTTAAAATGAGGTTTCCATCTGCATGGGCCATTGGACCTCTCTGTGGCCAGGTGGTAAAACTGGGAGATGTATCATAATGTAGAATTCTTTGTCAGCTCTCCAACTGAACCCATTGCAGCACTGTCCAAATGTGTGTCTCAAAGTGTGAAGCTAAAAAACGCCATCCTCGTCACACCGTGATGTTGCAGAGATAGGGGTTAAGTGGCCTCTTGAGTTTTCCCTGACTGCATTTTTGTCTGTCATCCAGAGGATAACGATCAAGTCAACTTTTTCAAGCAGCCGTACGTACAGTTGTCTGCCATGGCTCAGCTTCCATTTAACTTTGTCATGTCTTAGTTCAGCTCCAATTTTATATCTCTCTTTGTGCTAGTGTTAGGCTAATAACTTAAACTGTGTGGTGTTATTTATGATGCGTTAATATTTCATCTGCAACAAATCATTCTCTGTCATTGTGCCCAAGCACAACTGATTTTATCAAATTCAGTAGTTTTCATCACTAATTATAGAATATGTATTCACTGGCTCCATGTTCAAACTGCACTGACAAGATACAATGACTCACAGTCATACTGTTGATGTTCATAGGTCACGGTCAGTTTCTAAATAATGCTATGCATTTTGTATTTGTGAATCATTAGCATATTGTTGTAATTCTACAATGTTTTGACATTTAGTTTAGAGTAAAAACATCTTTATGTATTTATAGCTGTTCTAGATGCTATTGTCCTGTTGAATTTTCAAGGTTTAGAAGTTTGAATTTCACTGCTGGGTTCCTGTTATGGAGGGAGTGTTATATTAAAGTACTGAAGGGTGCAACCCAAGTGTCTGGAATAGATGTTTCAGCCATATTTCCCAGCAGCATATTAATTCAGGGGCTGGTTGAAACATTTTTGGTGAAATCTATTTCTATATTGAATGTATGGGTTTTTGGACAGCCTTTATCGCTCTCTGTATGTGTGTTGGGTTTTCTGTCGCTTTGAGTTTCTCCAGCTTCCCTACAGATATGCTACTCTGGCTGTTCCGATAGGAAATGTCTTGAAGTTGCTCCACTTCCCCATTACGGTCCAGGGGGCAAGAGAGGGGGTCTCCTCCCCAACCCCCCAATGGCGGCTCCTGTTCCTGCTTTGTGCCCATTGCTTCCGGGACAGGCTCCAACTCGCTGCAGTCCCTAATGGGACCGCCCGGTTTTGGATCAGTGATTGAGAAAACTTGCACAGTGTTTTCTGTGCTTTCAGCCCCCCATTTTTTTCTCTGGGTGTCCTCAGTGAGACTAATTTGCTGTCAGACGTGGAGGGCTTTTGCGAGCCCTGCAGACTCCAGAAATTAATTTATCCAAATAACCAAGCCCACCCCTTAGCTACCCCCCCCACCACTCTTGGTCAGACTGGGACACAGAAATGGCCTAAGCAGGCAAAAGCCCCCTTTTGAAGTCTGGAATGTTTTGACTGACTTAAAACAGGCGGCTGGAATGAAAGGATCGTTTTCACTGACCCATGGGATTTTTAACCATTTTCATAGGCAAGGAGCAAAACAAAGGAAAAATGCTCAGGCATTGACTTGACACTTAAAAATCAACCTGTGACACTCAACTGTAATGGAAATATGCTCTTTTTGTTGATGTTACAGTTGTAGAGTTTTGTTGTGGAACAAGTGAATTGTCTATTTTTTTTAATAATCAAAATTCAGTCAACTATTTTGTGTGTGTGTGTGTGTGTGTGTGTGTGTGTGTGTGTGTGTGTGTGTGTGTATAATGGTGGTGCGGTGACGCAGCGGGTTTGGCCTGTGCCTCCTCTCTAGTGGGTCTGGGGTTCTATATATATATTGTTTTTTTTTTTTTTTTTCCTTCTTCATGTTCATCTGTGATATGAGACACCCTTGTACAGAGGGCGGTCCAGTACTATAACCACCAAGGTGTTGAGATTTGTCTGCTGTACAGAATGGTTCTAGTCTGTCCTCAGCTCCTGGGTCTACTATTCCTGCTGCACAGACACAAGCTGTCATCAGTCAAAACCATTGAGCCATTTAGATGTTCCTTCAAATTTGAAAAGCATCAAAGTTTGCCTGGTGTACCTTGGTTATCAAAAACACAGGTTTCTGTTGCATTACTTTGTGGGGAAAAAAAATAGTATAGCGCAATAGAATAATTTTTTAAAATTATTTATAAATGTAATTCATAATATCTTATTATCACTTATTGAGTTGAAGCAATTTTTTTCACAACTCACACACACATTGACTGAAACCTCTTTTCCCAAGTGGGGTCACGGCAAACCGGAGCCTAGCCTGGCAACACAGGGCACGAGGCTGGAGAGGACACACCCAGGACGGGATGCCAGTCTATTACAGGGCAACCCAAGCGGGACTCGAACCCCAGATCCCCTGGAGAGCAGGACCTGGCCAAGCCCACTGCACCACCGTGCCCCCTTTTCACAACTCAGTTTCTTAAAAAGAATAGGCAGTTAAGTTTAATGTGAAATATTTGAAATTATCTAACATGAAACCTCCAAGCAATGTAACCATACCATGGTTTGTATGTGCTTGCTTTCTTGAACACACTGAGTCAAAAATTGTGTGGTATTACCTTTTTAATGGTTTATCAAGTAATGTAAATTAATTGTCTACCCATTCCTTCTTCACAATGACATCTGCCCCAAGATCTGTTGACCTCCGCTATCAATATCAGAGATATCTTGTTTTTCAAGCAAGGCATACATAAGAAAACTCTGGCATAAGACAGTGATAAATCTTGAATCTTCTTGAGAAGAGCATAAACCGTGTCAGTAAAATAGAAATGAAACATCATAAATTTTGTGATTTGCGTGTTTTCTTACAATTCTTGACTAAGCAAGACCAGTAAGTACATTTTGCTTTTATATTAGTCTAATTAATACTCCAGTTTCCTTTAGAAGTAGGTAAAGCACATATACGTACAGCCCTGACTGCTGTAACTTGGGCTGAACATGACATCCTGTTCATCTGCATGTCAGTGTATGACCACCTTTCCTTATTGGGATTAATTATCCAGTTATGGTGATTTAAGTGATGTTAATTGATTGATTATCTTCATGGTTTTCTGGACAGGGTGAAGTTAAAAATCAATCAAAACTGTATGAACAGTTAAGCTGTCAATTGTATAATAAAAATAATGTGACAGATGGTGCGAAATCTGGAGGTCAAAATTAGATTTGCATTGTGAAAATTTGGACTGGTTTATAGCGGTTACAGATTAACAAGGAATTAATTTCAGTTTGACATTTTTACTGCTTGTGAAATACTTTCTATAAAATAAAATGAAATTATGTTAACAACATTGGCCACCTATAGAGCTATCTTAAATGTAGGGTTTACAAGTGAAGGGACGTAAATGTGAGTGAGATGTACATTGCTTTGAGAAAAGCAATAGGAGTAAATAATCCCTTATCTCATTCAATTCCTTTAAAGCATTAATTGATATATATATATATATATATATATATATATATATATATATATATATAGTAACTGCTGGAAGTTTTTTTTCCACATTAAACTTGTTGATATTATAATACATGCAGCATTACAAATTAAAGCTGAATGGTTCCGTCACTTTGTCTATTTCATATTGTATTGCTTGTATACCATACTGCCAACTAAATTATTGTATTTAATTATGATACAGTTATTGTAAATTAATTTTTGGATTTCATTCGTACCATAACTAGTTAGTATGTGTGTATTTCTGTGTAGAATTGACAAAAGGCACAATGCTAAATACCAATAAATACTACCATGTAATCCACTGCTATTTATTTTTTTTGTGGTAAGTTAATTCCCTGTGGTCTGTCAGGTCTGTAACCCTTCAAAGCGAAATTGGGGACTCAGGACATGCTTTTCCGAGGCCAACAGACTGAAGGTGAAACAAATTGAGTTTTCTGCCATTAGGGCTCACCTTTCGAATCAATGTGCACATGTGCTTCCTAATCGAAGATGATGGTACTGAAGGCCCTGGGCTGAGTTCAGAATGCACTTCAGATTTAAGGTGGGCTCAGAAGGTGACAAACCACATACTTGCATGCATTAAAACATCTAATTTGTAAGTATTTTCACTTAAAATTTGATTTATTTAGTGCACATTCAATTGTTAAGTATAAGTTTTGCCTGTGTAAAATATTAATATATATTTCTGTAAATATATTTGACAGAAGTTGCAATATGTGCACTTTGGTAATTAGATTAATTTTGAGCATCTGTATTAACATTCATTTAGCTGATACTTTTGTCTGAGGTGGCTTAAAATGTTAAATAAACAACTTACTCTAGGGTACTTCAGCAGGAGTGGGAATTCTAACCCTCTTCTTTAACAGTTTAAAGGTGTAGTCTTTAACGCTACATTGCCATCTGTGTCTGAATGCATTGAGTCACATGTGAATCCAGTCATGGTGGTTCTGAAGACAGCCTCCCAACAGATCTTTTCTTCCACCTGTACATGAGCTCACTTAGAGCTGTGACCAAAAATATTTGCACCCTTGCACATTTTGCAAAAAGCTCACAATTTTCTTTAAAAATAAGTTTAAAGAATGTGGTCTCCACAATTCTTTATTTCACTGTTAATATTACAGAACATTTGTTTTTGATTTTTATTGACAAAGTTATTGGATCAATACTTGGAAACACAGCCTTTGGTCAAAGTAACTGCAATTCTGAGCTTCTTAGCCATTGATGTGCTCCCTGCACCTCTCTACTGGGAGTATGGTCCACTGTTCTCATGTGAACTGCCCCACTTCTACCTTTACCTGTCTGCCCCACTGCTCTCAGATTTGAAGAATGTCTTCTCTAGCCTGCTGTTTTCAGATCTCTCCACAGGTTTTCAATAGGATTTAGATCTGGACTCATTGCGGGCCACTTCAGAACAGTCCAGTGTTTTGTCTTGAAACATTCCTGGGTACTTTCTTAAGTGTCTTTGAGGTCATTGTCATGCTGTAAGATCCATGACCTTTGACGGAGACCCAGCTTGCTGACAGTGTTTATGACATTGAGCTCTAAAATGCTTATTCTCCTGATTTCATGACACAATGCACATGTTCAAAGCACCCAGTGCCAGAGGTAGCAAAGCAACCCCAAAACATCACTGAACCTTCTCCTTGTTTCATTGTAGGGAGGGTGTTCTTTTCTGCCAAGGCTTTTTGTTTCATGTGTTTCATATCATTTTCACCTTCCCTTTATCTAGCTTAATTTTCCAACGTTAGAAGTCCTCATTCTTAGGTATATTGTCTTAATAATTTTTGGAGGTACTGATATATTTGTGTGAAAAAATTGTGTACATATAAATATATATATATATATATATATATATATATATATATACACACACAAAAAAGAAATCCAAGGGAGTGTATGCAAATGGATACATAACTGGCTACAATGCAGTAAACAGCATTGTGTGTGTGTATATATATATATATATATATATATATATATATATTTATTTTACTGACAGTGATAATACAGCATGTAGTAGTTACTCTTGTACTATCAGTTTTTTTCATGTCATCTCCGAAGGAACATCCCGGTGAATATTCAGTATGAATGTAAGATGGACAGGCAGCCTAACCAGCATACATTTTTTTGAGCAAACAATAAACTATATGACATAATTTACATGCGATTTTCTTCAATTACTAAACATTATTTAAAGGCATCTGAAATCCAAGGGAGTGTATGCAAATGGATACATAACTGGCTACAATGCAGTAAACAGCATTTTATTCCAGGAGATAGTCTCAAGTAGGACTTGCTAATTGGTGGTGTGCCACAAAACTCTGTGTTTGGGTCACTATTCTTTCTAATCTATATAAACAGCATAAATTCCAGTATACATATTGCAACAGAACAAAGAAAACATTTCTTTATACAGAGGATGGTGGCCTGAAAAAAAGCTTTTTAACAAGGGCAGTAGAGACACAAGCTTAATATCTGCTCAGGTCTGTAGTACTTCAAACAGTCTCTATGTTTGTTAAATATTCAAGCTGTCAGGATGGGCTCAAATGACTTCCTCTTTCTTGCAGTTCTTAAGACTTATTTGTACTCTGGCATGCACCTTATTTAAGTTTGTGTCAGATACTTTTATCCAAGGCATAGAGAAGGTTGAGTAAACACTGGAAACACCAACAATGTAGGAATATCAAGTGTGTATTAAGTAGCAGGACCACCCTATGACTCAGAATGCTGTCCAGAACTTTTTTGGTGGGATACTGAACAATTCTTCAGAAAGAAAACTCTTTAGTTTTGGATGGGGCCATTGAAATGGAATTGTGTTTAGCATTTGGCACTCCGAATCATCCCATAAAGCTTCAATGATGTTTCAAACCAGTGATTTGTGCGCCATAGTAGGCATGTGACTTAAACTGGGTGTTCAAGAAACTACTCACTGAATCCATTTAGCAGTGTTTATGATAGTTTTTGATACAGGAGTATAGGAACATCATAAAGAGATAGTGTTTATGCCAGAGGGTTCACATGGTCATTGAAAATTGTTTCATACAGCCATGCAGAGTGATCACTGAACCCAGTGAGTGTGATGAGATGGCTGCCCTTACCATTACACATCATCCTCCATGTTTGACAGCTGGCAACACATTATCTTGGTTGAAGGCACCCTTTGGCCTTTTCCAAGCATAAACCTGCCCATATGAAAGAACAAGAGTAAAAGATGACTTATTTTCCAGTTCATGGATCCAGGTTTTGTGCTCATTACTTGAAGATATGTGTTTTTGCACATTGGCCCTGAGTTCATGCTGTTTCTGAATAGCAGCCATAACCTAAAAACCAGCTTTTTGAAGCTCATGTCAGACTGGGTAACCAAAGTGTTGATTCACACACACACACATTTTCAGAACCGCTCATCCCATATGGGGTCACAGGGAGCCAGAGCCTACCCAGCAACTCAGGGCATAAGGCCAGATGGGGAGGGGACACACCCAGGACGGGACGCCAGTCCGCCGCAAGGCACCCCAAGCGGGACTCGAACCCCAGACCCACCGAGAGCAGGACTGTTGTCCAACCCACTGCACCACTGTGCCACCACACCCCCCTTCGTGTTGATTCATTCTGTAGTAATTTTTTTGAGAGAGCAGTTGCGTGGTAAAGTGCCCGTCTCTCTCTTCTTCTGGTCCCTGTCAGTGAGCTTTGAGCTTCAACCACTGTTCCTTTTTTGCTTTGCCGTTTCTCCTAGTTTGATGTGTACAGTCATGATTTTCAATATTATTCCCCTTGACCCTTCTAAATATTTTTCCAGTTTTTGTGATTAATACTCTTGACCTTTGCTGAACTCCAGAAACGAACACGTATTTCTTATTGTCAGTATCATGTACTGAGTGCTTTTACAGCTGACATATTGTCTCTAGTATTTAGCTGATATGAGTCACTGTTTTGATTGTGTTTTGATTTTGACTTATTTCAAAATTCAAGTTCTTATCCATGGTGTTTCTATTTTTCAACTACCTACCATAAAATCTGTGGTATACAGCTAAATATTTTAGAGATGGTTTCAGGTTAAGTACCTTACTAAAAGGTGCAACCCCAAAATTGAACCTGCAACCTTCTGGCCTTAAGTGCCTCAATTATTATACTACCATCTGCAAAGTGTCACCTGATTGAATGGGATGAGATTATAGCTAAACACATGTGGAGAGCTGCACAGGTAATTCACTTCTTGCGCTGAGGTCTGACATAAACTTCACTGCTTCACCCACATCTGGGTCCATAAAAAGCAACCATGACTTCCAGATGCATGGCAACCCTGTCCTGATTAATCTGCAGCACCTTTAGAGATACACATTTAGTTCAATGCTTATGCCTTTCAGTCAAAATTATAACAGTGTTACCATCACAGTGCTGTTCATCAGCTGAAACTTTTCAGTGTTTTTCCATTTTGTGCGCGCTTCAGTTCCTTTTATAGGCATACATAAGTCCTCTTGGTGAATCTAGCTTTCAAAGTGTTACTGAAGCGATTCCCCTCCACTAGCCAAGGAAAATAAATTGGGAGACTGTGATTAAGTGCGTGACAATAGTGTTAGCGCTTGTGTTTTATAGTAATGTGCCGGACAAGGGCAGTTAAGCCTGGAGAATTATTTACAGTACAGCTTGCAGGTGGTGGTGGGAAACTGATGAGTGAGATGTCCACCAGCCCAAAGTTACAGTTTTACTGGTCAATAGCAGTTGAGCCATCAGGAGCTCCCATTGGTTTAACTCTTGTATATGGGGACAACAATATGTGCCCTGTCTCCTGTGACATTTGTCCTTTCTGAAGACACTGACACTTCATATTTTCTGAAGAGAGTGGTTGACCCTGTCACGTCATTGGCAACGTTTTCCCTTCCTTTCAACCTATTAATTTTGAAATATCGTAAGGCTCTGTGGTGCAGGTTTATGACCTCTTCCTGTTGAACCCAGTGTGATAGCTTCTTGTGTTTTAACTGGAGGTATAAAATGAAAGCACTCAGTTGGTGCCACACTGGGTTCAACATATCACGTCATCGGTATCAAGATGGTGTTGCACATATATAATGCTGGAAGAAAATAGTTTCAGTCTCATTTGAAAGGGCTACCTTCAAATTTGAAGGAAATAGGTTGTAGAAAAGAGGTTATATGCCATGTCTTGGGAGGCCTTTGGGCAGGGTTTGTGTGATTTTTCAGTGTCTTTCTTGTACATTCTGACAGTTCATAATGTGTTGAAATGGATAGTAAAGTATATGCATATTAGTTCTGATAAAGGTGATCTTTGGTTTTATGGGGGTTATTTTCACATTAGAGCAATTATTTAATAGTATCCTTCTTCCAAAGTTAGAGTAAAGAAAAAGAGCCACAGTTTCCATGGTAATTACATGTATCAAACTTTTGCTTTTGTCTGTCTCTCAAAAAAACAAAGGCATATGTGCATTAGTATGTGTATGTTATAGCTGAACAAGCAGTAATGGGGGGGGGTCGTTCCTAAGTGTTTCCATTGTAGAATGCAGTACTTTTAAAGAGTTGTGGAGTTTCTGAGTTTCTGCTGTGCCTTTTTTCATGCAAGGATCAACACATTGTTTTTTGTATCTCATATATCATTGTCAGCCTTGAAAAAATTGTCAGGGCATAAAGATCTATAAATCAAATACTAAAATAAATCATAAGTATTCAGTCTCTACGCTGGAGTCGATGCAGGCGTCTTGTTTTATTTTGGCAGTACTGTTGTAACACTTTTGGCTCTGCTCAGCTTTGTTCTCAGTTGTACAGAGAAAGGATTTGAATGGAATCCAAATAAGATGTTATTTTTATTATTTACATCTCATCTGGTACTGTTCCCCATTCCATGACTCAGCCATTGTGCTAAGAGTTCTGTGCCGATGTTTTGGTTTTGGGTCTAGATCTGACAGAGAGTTGTGGAACAGAGCTAGTTGTTTTGCATGGATGGGTTTTGCTTTTTGTCAGCTGCAAATGGGGACTGACATGAAACACATCTAGTGCATTGCTGTTACACGCAGCATTGAAATGTTGAACCGATCACTTTAAAGGTAAAGTGGAACGTGTCATCACAGAAGCAGTAAGACCTGCAAACCAAAGAGTGGCGTAAACTTGTGTAAAATATGGAAGGCCTCGACTTCACCAAAAAGGGAAAACTATGAATGCGCTGTAAATCATCAAAGGCTTCACACACACAAAAAAACACCATTTCTTATTTCTATGTCTGCTTTATTTCTTTCACCCAAAATTAGAGGAGAAGTTAAGCCTGGCAAATTTGGAATTTTGTCACGGAACTATACGTGTCTTTCATGCATGAGCAGTTTGGGGCTACAAAACGGTCTTAGGCCCTGATTTCAATTAAAAGGCATTTTCCTGCATCATGTCTCCGTGGGGAAACATCAAAAGACACCTATATCTGGACTTGATTAAATCTTGTCAAATGTCATTATGGTATAAACAAGCATTACTCAGGACTTAGGAGTGTAATTACTCTTTTTTTCTATTGTCACTTCCTAAAGATATTGAGAACTACATACAGTTACAGCAAAGATGTTTGATTGATTTCCGTCAACTATTATTCAGACATCTACTACAAGACAGATGCCACTTGTGGTTCATTTTAAGTAGCTTAGTGTATTTAAAACTGTTTTCACTACTTTATGCTTTTGTTGACTTCCACTCAGTGAAGGCTGGTAGGTACAAAAAATGAGGTATGTATCAAAACGTCTGCGGAAGAACAGTACATACTCCAGTGCTGCAGTAGCAGAAGCAAGAAAGCATTGACAATGCTTCCCAAAGATAAGCTTGACAGATTACGACCATCACACATTATCTAATTTCTCCAGTTACTTGGATGCATACGGTGTCCGTTTAAACATTAAACCATTTCAGATTCTCAATCAAGAATCAAGAAATTAGGCATTTCTTCAGAGAACGGATGTCATAATCAAAGTGGCGTTTTGTGTTTCTCTCTGATAGGCTAAGGAATATTGCTCTTGATCTCAACTATTATCTCACTGACCTGGAGCTTGTAATAAAGCATGAGTCATTATTGATGTGTTTCCTCTGAGAGCTGATTATGTTCTATTTAAAGGGTTTACATAAGCTGGCTACTGCCACATTGGATATCATCACTCGTTAAAAATGCCACTGTTATAATTATTTATTCAAAAGAGGTACACTTGAAAACATTAATTCAACCCAAATCTCCTAGCCATGGGAAAATTAAAATTTTCCTGTGACTTTTTGGATTTCATCTTTTAATGATGGATTTCTTTTTGTTGGGAGAGAGTCCAGAGATCACAGTGACTGCAAATGCAATGTGAACATGCTGGGAGCGAGCTGGATTTTACTGATAAGAACGTTGTGACAAGGAAGGCACAGAGGATTTCAGATGTCGATGATAGTCGGCAGTCGCGGAGTGAGCTCTCACGGTCAGCCTTTAAAAGTTGGCGAAAGACTGTTGCCGAAAGTTTCTGCCAACAGTTTGACTTTGACTGACAAGCACAGTGCAGAATATCTTTGATATAAGTCTTCGGTCTATTCTCACAGCACTGGCCAGGCTGTTGCTATATGCTCCACATCACTTATTCACAAATAACAAAATAAGGGCAACAGTTTGTGCATTGGCTCTCTGGAAACCTGCCGGAGCTCCACAAGGGTGGTGACGTTTCTGAGAACAGGTGGTCCATGTGGCATGACTGGCTCAGCAATTGAGACGCCCAGAAATCACACTTTATTGCTTGGCCACAAATTTCGTAGCTCATCGATTCCAAGGAATTGCTCAAGAACAGTTTTTTTCTGAAAATGAAATGCCAAAATCTCATGATGCCCATGACATTAATCATGTTGGTTTCATTGATTTTAAGTGGTTTTCTTCTTCCACATCCGCGGTTCACACTTGAGAATGCTTGACTTAGAAAGCTATTTATTCTCATACACTGTTAACTACTGGCACGGATGTTTTGGACTGGAATGCCATTTAGAATGCAGAAAATATATTTAGTTCTCGCCAACAGACAGCAAAAGGCACCAGTGGGTCTAGCTCTGCAAGAACAGTTATTTCTGTCACAGTGTGGACTTTCAATTAAGGTAATCTGCTGCTTCACTCCTTCAACATGTTTCAGTCTTCAAGGTTTGAGAAATTAAAACAAATACAAATTAATTTGAGAAAAATGTGATCACTTTCTTCCTTCAAGAAGTTAAAAAATCAATTCCATGTTTCTGAAGGCTCAGAGTGCATTTACATCTACGTGGGTTAGCAATCTATTAATGACAGTTTTGGAAACGGTAATTAGTGTTGTTAAGGTTGTTAGCAGCGGTCATTTCCTACACGGAACATCAGGGATGCAAGGGACTCAGAAGTTGAATTTTAAACACTTCACTTTGCATAAAACATAAATATGACCCATACAGTGTGCTTTGTGCATGCACCATGGACATGGTTTTTGTACATTTTAAATTTTGGAAAACAAGCAGCCATGTCAGTGAGTGCAAGTGAGGAGCACAAACGAATGTGTGGGTGGGCCTTGTGCACGGGGGGTGGAGGGAGGTTGGCCTTAAGGCCACTGGGCCCTTCCAAGACGGGGTGTAGAAATACCCGCTCAGCTGTCCGCCTGGCAGCAGTGCCATGTCAGGTGGCTGGAGAGAGACACTTCCAGAGTGGAGGTGATGAAGCCGTCTGTGGCACCCCCCCACTCCTTGCTCAAACTTGATTCATTAGGATTGAGAGAATCTGGCCACACCTCAACACTGTATGTCAAGGTTGAGAGGGCAGTGACACTTGTCTAAATGACCACACACATGCAGTTTATGGCCTGATTTGTTAGACTCACATGCCTTCTGCAAAGCCAGAAGACTAGGGCTAATTAATAAAGTATTAATGTGGTCATATATTTCACTGAATTTAGTAAACTTTCTAGTGGTAGAAGTGATTGTTAATGTATGTGTCATAAAATTATTGGCTGCATAGTATATAATCAGGCTGAATCATGTCTAGATACACACATACACATTGACTGAAACCACTTGTCCCAAACGAGGTCGCGGTGAACCAGAGCCTAACCCAGCAACATGGTGCGCAAGGCTGGAGGGAGAGGGCACACACCCAGGACAGGAGTCCGTCGCAAGGCGCCCCAAGTGGGGACTCAAACCCCAGACCCGCCAGAGAGCACGACCCAGCCAAACCCACTGCACCACCGCTCCCCCCTCATGTCTAGATAGAAGAGTGCAGTTGCCCTTGATCTAAGATTGAAAGCAGAAGGAGCTGTATTTTGTTGTGATGTGTTAATAGAACTGTGAAGTTGTGGCCTCTAGTGTGGTGTGCATGCAGGACTTTCAGAAACAACATGTTCTTTCATGAAAAAACTTTGACCAAATGACAATGGAGACGCCACCAGGAAGGGCCACACTGTAGACTGTGTGTGGGGGGGTCACTGCGGCCATAGCATCTCCAGGTCATGGCGGATCAGCAAAGGAAAACAGGGGGCGGCAGTGAATGGGGCGCACTCTGTGGGTGGCACTAGTATAAGGTGGGGCACAGCTAATATGGACCCAGCGGGGGTTTATCCCAGAGCTCGGCAAATGCAAAAGCAAATCCAGGGCTTTGGTCAGGCATGAGGCAAGAACAATGCCCAGAAAAGAGGGTTACCTGCACGTCGGAAGCCTGCCAGGGCCCTTCCTTGCAGCTAGGCAACTGCGGTCGTCTTTTTGTTCCTGTCTGGCAACACAAAAGAGCTCTCTGCAAACATCACTTATCCTGTTTAATGACCGTGTAATTTCGGTGAAGTTGTCATATTGGCTTTTGTTTGTCTTGTCCTGGACAACAGGCCGTTTGAATGTCCCCATCAGCTGATTGTTTTGTACTTTAGCAGAGAGCTGGGAAAAGGAAGGGAGAGAGACATTTCAGGCTGGTTGATTGAATTTTTTCCTCTTTCTTGGTTCACTGCTGTTGTTTTTAGAAGAAGATTGAAATGGGGAGCACCAGGAGAGGAAACGGAGCAGAGTCTCGTAGCAGTTCTTTGACATCTTCCATGTCCTGAGCCAACAAGTTAGTGGCCACCATGCATCACAGCTCTGGGAACTTCTTGGAAGCTCTTTGGGAACCCTTAGCTTGTGTGATCCCTGGCATTGACCCACACCTTTAGCAAAACCATTGGTCCAAGTCAAGTGCAGTGACAAAGGCCTGGAGCATTGTGGAGAATCCTGTGTAAACTAAAGAATGGGTGATACAAAATAATTAATCATTTCAATGGTTAGTACTGTTATACACCTGTTTTCATATTCATGGTAATTTGTCATTTGCATTTCTAAGATTTTTGTGTAACAATAAGAGAGATTGCCTTCGATATATGCATACCCAAACTAAGAATTGTTCACCAGAACATTTTTTTGTGCAAATAAGTTTTAATTGGCCCCAAAAAGCTGTCTGCTAAATCATTTGGATCCCGTTGAGTTAATGATGAAAGTACCTTCCAGGCAGGCATCCTTTTCCAATGACAGTAATTTGCATATGATTTATTTAGAGAACAAGAGGGTGAGCTAATTTTATTTTGAGATTTTCCTTTGTTTTAGGAGTCATTAGCGACTCAGGCTAATCTGATTGTTTCAATTTCATCAGGCCATTTTGGAAAGCCTCCACGAGCTCACCAGGAGGATGCTCTCGTTCCTAAGTGTGTTCTATTGCATTAGCACGCAATAAAACAGCCAGGGACCGCTACAGATGTTTATGTGGAATCCAGTTAACACGCCGCCAATTTCGTTTTTACCGGGACACAATCAATTTTTATTCATTTTAAAACCAAAAGGCTTTCTTTTATTGTGTGCCGTCTCTCCGCCAATTATGAAAGCTAAACAAATTACCTGCCCGTTTTCACTGAACGGTGAAGTTTAGGTGAAAGGTTTGCTCATTTTCCAAGTGTGACACTTTGCTCATTTTCAGTGGATGACGTTTGATGTTCTCGTGCATGGTGATAAATATGCACAGCTCTTCTATTGCTTACTCATTCATTTTACTCATATGTGAAACATGAAGTGTTTCAGTTAATCATGGACATATGAAAAAAAACAAATGTAATTTCCTCTACTGCGTTTGGCAAAGATTTGTATAATAAATTTTTTGTGTTTACCATGACATGATATGCACTAAAAGCATATTTACTGAATACCCAATGGTTTTTACAACTTGCTGAACACTTTGTGGACACTTCTTTGTATGACTGACAGTGGACAAAATGTGTCTACATGGGATGTATACAGCAAAAGTGCTTTTGTAACTTGTAATGTAATTTCCCATTAATAACATATGTTATGCACAGTATGCCTGATGGCACATCACCCATGATGTTCTTTTTTTGCTCTTTTTTTTACTAAGTTTTTCATCTCAGAATGGCTGAGCCAAATTACAAATTTACACATCACGTTAAGAGCTGTTGAGAGTGAAGTCTGAAGAACAGTATTCATCTGTTTACAATGATCCAGTACAATTTTTTTTCTTATGAAACCTGCACTGTTTACTCACAACTGATTTTGACTCTAGGGTTTTGGACTATTGCACACACATACAGTGTTGGATCATATTTTACGGGTTAACGTTTTGTATACTTATAAAGAGATATTGTAAAATACACTAACACAGCTCAAGTCGGGTGATTTACTGGGTTGAGTCTTGCGGGGAGTGATTGTTGATTACCATCCTTTGTGCTGGAATTTTTACACTTTTATATTTTATGGAATACAGCATGTGCCTTTTTGTGGAGAGCAGTAATGTTGATGTATGTCAAAGTATCCCTGTTTACACTGTAGTTATTGTATCATTTGGAGAATGTCATTTTGAAGTGTCACTGTCGAAGCAAGTGCAGAGCATAAGGCAACGTTGCATCCAAATGTTTATGGTACATCATTACCCTCCCTGCGAAATCACAAAGCTGTAACCTCGGCTACAGTCGGAATGCAGCTGACCAGTGAAAGTGTATGCTTATAATTTGTGAATGTACTTATGTACAGCATTCTCAAACTTTCTTTCAACAGTAAGTTTGCCAACCACACGGAGCATAGAAATAAATCTTTTGATTCATAAACTCAGTGCAAACTATAATTGTAAATAAATCATTTTGCTCTGGTTTATAGTAAAAGCAGCTCATAAAGCAACCATTCTTCTAACATTTTCATTATTTTATGGTGGCTACGATTATAAAAAGACTTCCAGAGAGTCACACCAGAGGAGGAGAATGCAGGTGTTATTTGTTATGATTGCTTTCTCGCTGGCCGGCTTCAATTAAGTCTTCTCTTTGTTGAGGTTTTTTCTCCAGACTTTATCTAAACTTTGCTGGGCGTTCCCAGGCCTGCTGTGAAAATGTATTCCACAAACTGCCAAAGGTGCTAATACTTACTGCTCTCAGAAGAGTTTAGTTCCTTCGGCTTCATTGCCGGAGCCCTGCGGGAACCCACAAGGCCGGCCCCCGCCCCTCTGCACTCGGCAAATTTATTAGCATTTGGATTCGCTGGGGACTGGCTGAATGACTGCTGGATGTTTAAATGGAAAATAAACACCCTTAGGAAGCGAGAGGAAGCATGAACCTCTTGGGTTCAGCTTCAGGGAGAGGAAGCAGAGGGTCGTTGAGACCCATCTCAGGATCCTCTCAAGGATTCCATGGAAAGGTGCTTTTGATGGCGTTGAGTCCTGTGGACTGTTATGATATTGGAAAAGACAACCTATTGTTGTAGCCGTATTGGAAAAAAGTTCAAACTTTCTGAATGCCGTCAAAATGAAAACCAGGTGTTCTTTGTTAACTTTGCTGGATGGAAAGTCTGGCCCCTGCCCCCCCTTCCCTACACCTCACAGACAATGAAAGTAACTGCTCTATTTTATTGTAAATACTGCCAAGCTTATTTTTCTGCTGTTGTAAAACAGTGAGAGAGTATTCCACAGAATCATACACCTCACCATGTTTTGCATCAGAATACACAATAAGCCATGCACAGCTTTATTTGTAGTCTCACAGGTGTGATCTGCTTAAGATAAAGTCTTATTTAATTCCATCGTGATGAAGTGTATGTGACAGTGTCATCCTTTTGCGGCCGGGGGTTGAATGGCACACCAGCGCGATCAGCTGGGTCCCTGCGTGGGCCAGATGTGTACCGGCGCTGTGCAGCCCCCGCCTAAGTGCTCCCGGAGACAAGCCGCACAGAGAGCTCTTCGCCAGGAGGGCCTGCTAATGGCTCCCACATGACTTCCATATCGGCGTTTTTTCTTTTTCTGTTCGGTATCAGATATACAGCCTGTACCCATTATAATTTTCACAGAGGCCCATTTGACCTGCGTAGTCCGTAAAGGAGCTGGCTACTCTTCGACTCCCCCCCCCGCACCTGCCTCAACATCCCACCCCCACATTTCAGTGGGAAGTGCGACATACAGGAGCCCCAGAATTTCATTTCCAAACTGACTAAGCGCTCTGGTGTCATTAATCTAAAACAAGTGATCCCTGTGTTTGTTTGTTTATTCATTTACTTTTTTAAGGTGATTTTTAATGTCTTTCTTTGCCATGGCCTGGAATCGTTTTGATGCATCGACGAGATGACAACTTATCATTGATCTGTCCTTTCAGCCCAGCTCAGAGGGATCCATTAAATAATATATGGGCCCGAGTGCATAACCGCAGTGAGCCAGCCTTCGACCATTAGCTGGAGGTACAAAGTACTAACATCTCTCAGACCCCAGTGGCCCGTCTGCATTCATTTAATTAAATTATCCCATAATGAAATCTCCCATAATGAGATTAATTTTAATTATTTATTAGGAGCCGATTTGAGCTTGGGGCCCAAATCAATTATGCATGGTGGTGCTAAACATTTTTCAATTCATCACCTTTTCCTTTATAAAAGGTGCAATTTATTAAGTGCAGCACATCTGCCGTGGACGGAGGCAGGAGACGTATTTAGGTGGCTGTATTTCGCCGTAACGCCGGGCTGCCAGAGCGGTATGCCACTAACTTGCACCTTTTCTTCTGTCCCTCTTACATCTACTTTTATTAATTTATTCATTTACCAGGTACTTCTGTTCAAAGAGAAGAGACGCCAGTGTTAGGTTTGTGGCACTGCACATTGTGCATTGTGCCACCCTTTTGGCAGCAGGCTGTATCCTCTGTTGCGTGGCAAATCCAGAGAAAACTTCACTTGCCTCTTTTAGGCTTTCAGAGGCGTCCAGCAGGTTAGCCGGCAAAGCACTACGAGACGTGGACAGCAGCTGATGGCATCGTTATTGAATCCTGATGTTCTGGCTCTATCTCAGTGGCCAGGCTGGAGAGGAAATAACCCACGAGCAAGCGAATGAACACATTTGGTGCCAGGCCAATGCAATAACAGAAAATTGCCTGCTGTCGCACTGTGTGAATCCATAATTACCTGGCAGGAGTGTACACATTATATCTTCCCTGGCACCACAGAACACACCAAAGAAAGCTAATATCTTATTTGAAATTCCAAGAAAAAATTCCCTGTTTTGCCTCACCAGTCCTTGCATACATGTATAACAAAGGTATAGGCAGTAAGTTTGGTGGGGCACATGTCATTTGTGTACTGACTATTTGTGCTTTTATTAGACTTCATCAATATGCAATTAATTATTCAGGTGGAGTCCTGCGTTCTTTGAGGCAGGATTTCACATGGCCTGTCATTTTGCAAATTGCACAGTCATCATGTGATGGGTCACTCCTCGCCATTATGCACACATGCTACTTTCAGTACAATTTGCACAGAGGCTCTGCTGTATTTGACCATCTAGTGAGGAGGTTACTTCAGCACAGATTATTTAAACTTTTGGACAGAGAATGAATGCATTATCCTCGAAGTCATCAAATGGTATTTAAAAGTAGAAAATGAGCCAATGGTTTAGTGTCTGCATTCAATGACTACAAAACGCAGTGTTGAGCAGTTGAGTGCTATTTCTGAGTCTGAACCTTAATATCTGGCTCGTGCCAGAGAATGTGTTCTAGACACCTTTAAAGCCTGGAAGAATTAAAAATATTATTCTAAGTCTGGCAATATGGAATTGCTTTGACGTACTTGCTACAACATTTCTCTGAGGTCGCCTGATGCTGTGACATTTGGGTGCTTTCTGCCCCTCCTGACCTTTTGGCACACATTCTTTCAAAGCTTGATCAGTTACAGTGCTACATGTTTTTATCAAGTGGATTCAATTAAGTTCTGTTTCTGTCGAGAAACCTCCAGGTCTGCCCAGGGTACCGAACAGGAAGGGGTCACCAAGAATAATATGGGACACTGTGTATTTTCATTCTGTCTAATTCCAGGCTAATTTAATAAGGTTTCATATGATCCATAAGATAAGGCCATTTTATGTTGGTAAATTTGGAGTGCTTCAAAAAAGTAAAAATAAACAAGGTTTGTGTGTACCTGTGGGTATTTTATTGTTGTTTTATGGCTGTCATAGTAACATTTTAAGTAGACTGAATTTTCAGTGCATTAACATTTAGTATGGTTGGCTCACACTATGAACACAAGTCACTTTACAGAGTATTCCTGTAACTGAAAGCATCCGCCAAATGCATAGTATAATTTAAATGTTAAGCACTGCACACCCTTGGTCTGTGCTGAGGTTTAAGATGATATACCCCGAAGCATTTTGCCTGGTGAGCAATCCTGTCCATTAGAACTACAGCAGAGGATGGGTCCTCTTCATTGTCCTTCACCCATACCAGGTGCAGCCAGCAAGCATGACAGTCTCATCGTGCAGAATGAATAGCCCCCCCCTCAATTACTCTGACTACCCCCCTGATAACGCTCATTCAGCTGAATGGGCACACTAATTGCCCTGACCAGTCCTACCTGCTCTGCATCCAGGCCTCAGCTATTCTTTTGCCCTGTATCCACGGCAACAGGGACTGGTTGCTACGGCGCTCCCACTCCAACACTAAAAAAAGACGCAAGTAACTGAAACTTGCCTGGTGGTATTGCTCCAGAGAAGGAACGTTCTATTTAAGTTTCTGCTTTTACAGATTTATGTAAAAAGTGAGCACATACGTGAATACTTTATCTTAGTACAATAATAATAATAGTAATAATAATTTTAGTTTGTCTGAGGTAGGTGGGGTGGTTGTGACTTCTTATTGCCTGGGTGGTTTCAAGCTGTCATTACTGGTTTTTATTAGTTTGGACAGTATTTGTCCATTTTTGGTTTTTTTTTTATACTTAGTGTGATATTTATTCCAGTGTTTTTTTGCCACTGTGTATTGTATGTTGTAGTCGCATGCAGTTTCTTTTGGGATCACTAAAGTATCTATCTGCCTGCTTGCCTGTTTGTCTATATAGCTGGCATTTTTGGAAATTACACTGTTTGCAGTTCATACTACCATCATTCCAAAATTTTGTAGTTAACCTTCAAAACAGAATAGTAGAACAGTGCAGCAAAAAAAAAACTGTCGCAGCCAACAGGTAAGAGTAGAGGAATGAATTTGCTGACTCATTTGTGTTTCTCCGTGCTGTTTGTCTCTTGAAGAGGCACTCTGAAAGTACGCTGTCAGGTGCATGTGGGTGTGACAGGAGCAGCACCACAGAGGCGGAATGCCTTTGTTGTGGGTATGCCGGTACGGTCGGCTTCACCATGCTGAGTAGCACTGCTATCGTAGGTGCAGAATCGCACATTAGTCATCGGAGGTGGGTTATGGTTCAGCACGCCATCTTTCAGTGCATACGTGTGATTCTGCAGGTTCAGGCCCAGGTTAACCCGGATACCGCCTGCACCACACTCATCCCATGTGCTAGACATGTGGAATCTGTGGTCATGTTAAAACATCACTTTCAAGGCTTCATAATGGCCCAGTAAGGCAGCTTTTGTGAGAACAATTTCTTGGAGAAAAGAAGAAACCTGCTCTGTTTTCTACCCACTTAGAATCAGACAACTTTGAGGAAATTAACCAAGTACATTCAGTGGTCTTGAAAAAGAAAACTTGTATATTACTGAGGCTGCACACTGATACCAGTTTAGGAACCAGAAAATCACTCCCCATTTTACTAACATCTGTGATTTAGCTTTAATGTACTAACTCACACTTTAAAATAGATCACAACTGTTTCAGTCATCCAAAATACATTACTCAGTTCTCATTAACCATACACATTAAAAATGCTTGCAAGTTTTTTGCTTACTCTGCTGTTACCAGTACTTTTATTCTGAAACCAGGAAGATGTATTAGGTTAATTTCCTTTGCCAGTGATTTGAAATTAGTTTTTTGTTTAACTCAAAAATATTGTGAGTTGTATATGGTTACATATTTACAAAGAACAAAGGTTTAAATGTGGAAGATTGTTTTGTGCAGTCAGACAATCGTTTGTACCAATCCACTGGTTACAGTACATTTATCAGTGTATTTAAATTTAAATTTGAATTTATTTCCTCAGCAGACACTTTTATCTAGAACAGTGTGAAACAAAGGTGTTTAATAACCACACATGGTAAAAAATAAAGTACCCTAAGGATGCAGAACTTATTTAAGCTCAAATGTTATTTGAAATTGGTTTTTCGTTGTTCTGGTTCTTTTTATGTCTAAACAGTTTTTTTATTTCAGATTTTGAAGCATTACACATTTACCTCGTAGTGTATGTCTTACACAGCAATACGTAGGCAAAGCATCCAACAAAATATGATAGCAAGTTTTTAATTATGTGTTAAAAGAAAAAAAAACACTGTTTGGTTTGTTGAACTGCTCTGCAACGTGGATTTCTGCAGTTTCGGACAATGTTGTAGCATTTGGACATGGCTGTTGAAGAGAATGCTGGAATGATTCTAATACTGCATGCATTACGCTCAATTTACTTCTGAAATGTCACCATCCAAATGGGATTACATAATGTAATTGCAAAAAACTTATCTGTTGTAGAGCTACAATAATTTGTCTTATTCAACTCACTGCAAGTGCCTCACTTGTAGGCTGAGCCATGAAACCACTTCTGCTGTCAGTTATGATGTTTATTACATTATAATTGTTTAATTATTTGGTAAATATCCGTTTGATTTGTATGAGTGACAGCTTTAGAGTGCCCCTGTGTATTATTTTGACAGTACGGCACTGTGTCTTTGGACTGTATCCTCTGCCCACCCTGTGCTCTCAGAATAAAGGGATTCTGAATCATCAGAGAGGCATGTCATGGGTTTAACTTCAGAATGCAATTTTTTTGTTTGTGTCCTTTGTCCTCTGCAGCATATCCCTTACCAGAGAGCCACCAGCACATCCTGTTTGCATTGCCTGCCATTCATTATTTAGTAGCATTCATTATCCAATGAGTTTGAGGGTTTGGCTATGGCTACATTCCACAACCGATGAAATTCAGGCACATTATCAAGGATTTCCACTCGTGAAAATGCACTGTAACAAAATGACAAAAACAATAATATAATATATGAATAAGACAATATCAACCAGTAAAAGGGCTGTTGAAGCTGGATTAACCATTTATTCGTGGATAGTCTTTATGTGAGAATCTTTTTATTGTGCAGTTAAGAGATTCACCTTCAGCAAATGCTTTTGACTCATTGTGTCCGATTCACTTGAACGCATCTCTGGTACAAAGGCATGTTCTCACTGTACTGAGGTAACAGAAGGCAGAGTGCTGGAAAATGCACCAGCAAAAACCAAGTCTGAACATGGCCCTGCTGTTGACTGTATTGTGGTTTTAACATATGATATCAAGAATGGTTTAGTTTTTTTTTTTTTTTTTTTGCTAGGTGCCCTTGGCAGTAGGTTGCCTCAGTCTTTGTTGCATGGACAACGTTCATAACTCCATCTACAACAAAAACAACATTGTTGTTGTTGTTGTTGTAATTTGGCTGACACTTTTTTCCAAAATGTTAGGTTTGTGCACTAAACTGCATACCATGTTTTGCCCATTAATACAGATGGATATCAGGATAGGTATTTTGTTCAAGGGCACTGCAGCAGGAGGTGGGATTCAAACCTGCGTTCTTTGAGTGCAAAGCAATAACCATACCTACTACACTATCTGCTGTTTGTTAATAAAGTGTTATATTTTGTTAATTTGGGTGGCATGGTGACACAGTAAGTAGCACTGCTGTCTCACAGCGCCTGGGTGGTGTAAGAGGACATGGGTTCAATCCCTGTTCAGTCTGTGTGGAGTTTGCATATTCTCCCCATGTCTGCATGGGTTTCCTCCGGTTTCCTCCCGCACTCCAGATACATGCTGGTTCCCCCATAGTGTGTGAGTGACACAGAGAGACTGTGTTCCACTGATTTATGGATGAGTGACCCAGTGTAAGTAGTGTGTCTAGCAGTGTAAGTCACCGCAGTGAATAAGGTGTGTGGGTTGGTAACACTACATAGAGTTCATTGGAAGTTGCTTTGGAGAAAAGTGTCTGCTAAATAAATAAATGTTCTTATTTCATAATATTGCTGAAAAATGAGGTGGAAACAGAACTAAGGTTTTGAGGAACGCCATAACTTCATAAAATTATGTATACATGAACTAGTGCTCCAGGTAGCACCACATCAGGAGGCCTCAGTGCGATTACCAAAGTGTCATCAGGTCTGACTTCCTTAAAGTAACAGAGTGACTTCCTGCAGCCCGTAGAAGCTCCTCAGCAACTTGAAGGACACCATTAACGTTAACTTCAGGCTGCCTCGAGCGCAGTCTTAAGCGGTTATTAACCTTTGGCTATTTCTGAACTCCTTGTCATGCCTGAAGTCATTCAATGTGACAACGGTGTGATGGGAGGTGGCCACTGCCCTGGCAGGGCCACTAATAGATCATACCCCCACTGCTGGGCTGGGGGGTGCGCAGGGAGTGGGAACGAACTTGTGTGGCTCAGCATCTTCCCAAGGCCCGTGAAACGCATGGCATTCCCCGTGCAGCGCAAGTGTCTCTTTTTATCCGCACACACGAAGAGCAGGACATGGAGCAGACCAGCTGTTCCGTCTAATGAGCAGTTAAAAATGGTGCTTACCGGCACACCACCACCACCACCACCACTTCTACACAGGAAAAACATACGGTGCTCAGCGAGATGCCTTTGACTTTCTTATATCTTAATTATTTAGTTTGTTTGTATGTTTAGTAATTGTCCTTACTCCACAATCGAAATATATTATTTTTATTATGGGAATCTGAGGTTGTGTTTGTTGTGTGTTATTTATAGTGTAAAAGCCTTCAGTGGGCTTTATGAAAAGGTGTAAATATTAATGATATCAGTGATGAGAGTAATCACAGGTGCCATTAATAGAAATGAAATTTTCACGGGTATGTATGATATTCCTGCCTGGAAACACCTGAATATTAAATTCAGACGTGGAATATGGAATTATTTCCTACCAGTGTTGAGCTGTTACAGTTAAATGTTTATATTATGTGTGTCTGTTTTTCCTATGATGCTGTTTGGTATTTTTGCTCGGTGGTTTCTTTGTTTTTGCAGTAATCCACCGAAACAAAACGAGTTGTTTGTTTTGACCATGACTGGCTGTACTGTACCAGTAGCTTCAGTGGGTTTTTAATGCAGGATTAGTGGCAGTAAGCAGATGTTGAGGCCATGAGGAAACCTTCGCCATCTCTGTTCTAAGACGTGTGGAGCATCTCGGTGGGATCTCCTATCAACGTTAGTTAACGGCAGTGATGTCTCCATAAACGTCAGTTGCTCTGGATGTGAAACAGTGCGGTGCTGCCCCAGTATGCCTGACCCTTTTTGGTTCAGTAGAAGAGCCACCAGTGGTCTAATGTGTTTTTGTTATCAGGGCTCCCTACTCTGAGAGTGCCATGGAGGCCAGGGTGGGAGTGTGTGGGTGAGACAGTCCGCTAGCCCTGCAGTCAGCAAGAGAGGGGGTGGCAGGAACCTATGCTACACAGCTCTGAAACCGATCTCCACAACGGGCTGCCTGTGTGCCGTCCCCCCACTCCAGGGGGGCCCCCCTACTGCGCAGCAGCCGGGCCGCAGCGCTTAGCCTGACCTGGGCTTGGCTGGGCGGGCAGCTGCGGGCTTGGGAATGGCAAACCCCTGGTCGGACAGACCCCTTCGCTAAGTGGAGCGGACAGTTGTGCTTTCTGTGTCTTTTTTCCTTTTTCCTTAACTGTGGCCATTTGGTATGTGGGGGTCAAGTCATTAGAAGGGCTCCGGATTTATTGCCAAATATATCTGTATTTCAGGGTGCAGCTACGTCTAAATTTAGTGCTGGAGAACGCTTCCTTTCCAGGGATTCCAGGGGTGGCATGAAATATTGTAAAGTATGCGAGGTCTCACAAAGGTAAAGTTTTAATACATGACTGAATTTACTGAAGGTGAGAACCAGATTTTTTTTTTATTAAAATAGAATCCAGATTTTAAGTAGCCTGAAATTTGCAGTAATCTTTACAATGATTTGTATAGCCTCTATTCAGTTATCAACTACAGAATAAACACATATTTCATTGTCTGGGTGGCTAATGTATTAAACTGCTTTCTGAAAATAATTTACTTTCTTATTATAATTTACTTACTTAGTCTGTTAGTTACTATTTTTAAGAGTAGCTACCTTAACACTGGCCTGCACCCATACAAGGTGACCATCACTTTCTGCCTCATTACATTATTTCTTTTCTGAAGAACGAGTTATGCTTACTAAGAACAAGTACTGCTATTAACCATGTGCGAATGGCTGACTGTAGGTTGTCATACAACAGGTATATATTGTCTGTGTTTAAATACTCTGAATGAACTCAAGATCAGAAAGTAACTGAAAACTGAAACTGACATTTACTAAAGCAAGCATAAAATATTGACTTTTTTATCTTGACTCTCCTGAAGTATAAATTAAACTTTTCTCACTGTTTTGTCAAAAAAGGCATATCATGTTTTGTAACAAACCACCACAATTGCTTATTGTGTTTCAGACAGCCCTAGCCACTTTTATGGATGATTGAAAAAGATATACTTGCTTACACATTAAATGGTAGCTATTCAATTAGAATTGATTTATGTTTATCGCTGAAACTTGGCCACAGCATAGCTACAAGGGTAAGCTCAGTGTTACCCAGCAGACTTCTAGCCATGCAGCTGAATCCATGGAGGCTTTGGTGAGCTGGGCCTCAACGTTAATTCCTTAGTCACTGACATTAAGGCAATACAGATGACAGGGGTGTTTGCCAATCAAATTAAATTAGTGTACCTGACCCACCCCTTCCTCCCATGGTCCTGTTTTTGGAATAAATCTTTTGATTGCCGACAGTGTCTTCAGGATGTTGAAATTAAGTATTTGCATCTGTTTGGAGGGTCTCATTGGGTGCTCAACTCAAGCTGCACCCAGGTCAATCTGTGGAAAGCAATGTTTTGTAAAGTCTTTCACTTTTTCCTTCAAAAAATGTGGTGTGACCAGCGAGATGCAGAATCAGAAGGGTAAGGTGTCAGCATAGTGTGGAAAAAGTCATCAATAATGTGGCTTTGCCACTCATGGCTATGATTGAAAAAATAAACACATTTTTCTTTTTCACTGTGCCAGCATATAGTTGGCAGGATGCAATGTGTTGTGTGTTCCATAGCAAAACCACAGCCATTCCACAAATGTCTGGCTTACTGTGGCTCTTTGCATTATTGAAAAAATATTTCCCATATTTATTTTACTTGGGGGAAAAAAACACAATTATAGTTTTTATGCTAATGAGGGTAAGAACTAATAGAGATCCAAGAAATGCATGCAGCTAAGTAAAAAAAAGACTGAACATCGGCAGCTGCATTCACTGATTTTCTTTAGATACATTGGTTGATTTTTCTGCGTGTGTACCTGATACTAAAGACTGTTACCATTCCTAGGTGGATTATTACCCCCCACAGTGGTGCCTCTATGTAGCTAATGGGTCACAGGAGAGAGCCATTCTTCAGCTCCCTTGAGGGTAGTCGAACAATCGCCAGAAAAAAAGGCAGGCAGACACTTATAATTCCTCCCTAAGGTGTACACCTTTTACTCACCTGGTAAAAACCAAGCCTGAGTGAGCTGTGTATTAAACCCACATACACGCAATGAGTGTAAAACATGCCCTTAGACATTCAGTAATATATCCCTGACCTTTCTTTAAAAATTTAACATTTAATAGCATTGTCTCTAGAGTTTTACATATATGGTCTGATTAAATATTGTTTTTGACCAATTTAATTTGATAATGAAAGTAGAAATTATTATTTCAGTGTTTGGTACATGTAATATAAAATTGTTTTGGGGGGGCAAAACAGAGTGCCTGTTGAATATGACAGAATATTTTCTGTCATTGGAATTTGCTTGATTTGCTTAATTGTATCTGTGGGAGAAATGCTATAGAAGTGCTTGGAAGATTTTAGCGCTGTGGACCTTGGGGTGTTTGAGAGTTGAAAGCATGTGTACTGAGCTTATTTACAGTCGCCGCAATTTACTTCCATGAGAGACAAATCAAGATTGTTTGTGGAAAGAAAGTCTGGGTTCACTGCAGTATCTCAACCACCACAAGAAAGCACCTGGTGTTCTGCTCATGTGCTTTGGGAGCCTTTGAAATGCTCAGTTTGTTCTCTTCGACGCTTTATTGTGGGGACACCTTGTCATCAGTGGAGACCCCTCTCAGGGTGGAGTGAAACTAGTATTTGGTCACATTTCTGTAAGTCTTGTTTTCTTTTTCCAGGACGGGGTGTTGAGAGTTGCCTCCTTTCAAAGATAGACTGAAACATATTTATATCGTGGATTGTTTTGTTTAACTTTTCACATTTTACATTTGAGGCTAACTTTAATTAATGGAGTTTCTGAAGTATTTGATAAAGTGCTACAGTCTGAAGAAAATATGGGGCATTTGAATGAATGATAAAAAATGAACATTTAAAATTATGATTTAATGTCATTTCAGTAATTTCATGTTATCTTTTTCCTTAAGTGAGGATAGCAAAGCCCGTAAACAGGAGCGTATGTCTGTATATGGTTGGATTTGCCACACTTCCTTAAAAAACTAATGAAATATGTGCTGTACTATATCGGAATGGTACAGCTAAATGATTCACAACATGTTTAGTTATATAAGTGTATGGTCACAATGTACGTAACAATTGCAATGTACTGTCACAATGTACATGACATTTAACACATCATAATGTTACTAATGCCTTATTGTTTGCATAGCTGATGTCTTAAAGTACTCCTTTTTTACCTGTCCTATCTTAAATTCTTTTATGCTGTGCATAACATTCTTTTTCTGTTTACTGAATTTCTATTTAGCAACATTGTGGCATACAATTTACATTAAACAAAAATGCATTGCACTAACCGATGTAAAGATAGAGATCCAGTCAAAAACAGTTTTGAACTGATGTAGTTTTAAGCTCTCTTTATGCATTTTATATATACACTGTCAGATACTGTTATTTGTAGTTCTTGTATCAGAGACAGGAATAAATTTAACTTTTGCATACGGGGTAAATGGCAGAAATACGCACACAATGTAAAGTTCTTTCCCTCAACTTTAAACTGAAAGGAATCTCCTTAGATAAACAATTAGTTCCACTTTCATCAGGTTACACAAAAAACTTGAACTGTTACATTTTGCCTAGATTTCTGTCAGTGCAATGCAGTGCAGTAGTCAGTTGCCTTTCAGTGAGTTTTTGCTCCCCTCTCATCACAATGGCTCGCATAGCTGTTCCATTCCTGTTATTTCAGTTCAGTTACTTCAAAATATCTTTCAGTGCTAGTACTTGCAAGGCCATTGAATGAAAATGAAAATTACATTATGAGAATGTGTACATGTGTCCAGCACAAGTGACAATGAGCACGTTCTTATATTCTTACCATTCACATGTGTAAATGGAATAAAATAGGCAGCCATTTTTTTTAATTATTATCGAAATGCAAATGTGTTTAATGTAGTATTTTTTTTCCCTAGCAAGAATGTATGTTTATAAGGAAAGCTGTGGAATTCCCAATGAAGGGCCTTGCAGCCAGCATTTGGTCAGAGCCATCCACCACCTCCATGGGAACACTTGTGGGATTTCTCTAGCACCTTTGCTGGCCAACAATAACAAAGGGGAATCCAGCCCACAGGATATGGGTAAAGCCCCTTGACCTTCAGCTTACTGTATGGGGAGGTGAAGTGATCCCATTCGTGGGGATAGGCCTCACGGTAAAGCTCAGTGGCACACGCTGAGGTTCAACCCAGGTGTGTCTAATGGTGCCCCCATCCCCTGGCCAGGTTGGTGTTTCTTGGTCCCTCTTTCATCTGACAGTGACTCAGCTGCTATATCTTGTGCATCACCGGTATAGTAATTTTGTGACCGCTACCGAAAGTGTGTCATTATTTTTCTTCACTTGCGGAAAAAATAAAATGACGCACTTTCAGGTGTGTTTTAGTATTTTTTTTACTCCATTTAAACTGAAAAATGCACCATGTGTAAAGATCTTTTAAATGTGTCATTCATTTAATATAGAAAAATTTCCCATAGGCAAGGAAAAATCCAGTATTGCTGTAAAATAATTATATTAATCAATAAATAATCCTCTGGTCCCCTGCTGGAAGAAGATTAGTTAGCTATAAGTTTAGACACCTAACACAATGCATGCAGTGAGCACGCAGGAAGGCACAGCAGTCCCAGGAGCAATAACGGTTCTTCTTTTCAACTGAAAACCTAGTACAATGCATCAGGTACAATGACATGTGTTGTGGCTTGAAGGACAGATGAGGAGACTGAACAAGGAGCCAGGAGTCCTCCCACGGCCTCAGGCTCTGTTCGGCACGGCTCTCAGGCTGCGAACTATGAGCTGCATTGTGTCTGCCCTCTTGGCGCACGCTGGGCTGGAAATTCCTTTGAAAGTGCTAAAACCCAAGTCAGGATATTAAAAAACACCGTCTGTCCATGTTGCTAGTGCAGCACAATGGCGATAGCGCTGTACAGGAAAGTATGTTGCATTAGCACTTATCTAGTATGTACAACACTTGCTATTCATATTATTTCGGCTGCCTGTAGTGGTTTTGCTGCCTTCTTCGCCTTAAAACTCTAAGAAGCTGACTTTGTGGCTCGGTCGTTCGGCGGACGAGTGACAGGGGCTTAGCCATTGCAAGTGGAGCCCAAGTAAGTGAGTGCAGTGTATCAAATACCAGCTGCATGGCCGCTTGACAAATTACCATTCAGCCACCTTTAGGCCCCTGTGTGTCAGGGGGGTGAGCAGAGTTTTGAGCTTTAGAAACTTTGCTTTCCTCGTAGTAGGTAGAAAAACATTTTTCCGGCAAAGTGTCTAGATAAATATATAAAAGGTGTTGTTTTCATTAGGGTGCAGGCCAGAGTTCATATTTCCCATCTCAGGGGTAAGGCCGGGAGAGTAATGGTCATGGACTTGTGTCAGAAAAGCAACTTGATACGGCAAAAGTGTGACATTGTGTAAATGTTGTAGCAGTCCTACCAAAACAGTATTGTAGAAAGCACATATGAAAAGCTTGAATGCGTGGTGCCGCTAGGCTAGCGGGTGGTTTGGTCGGAATTGTTCGACCTGTATGTCGCTCGTCATGTCTACGTTCTATTCCTTTCAATTTGCTTTGCTTGTGTTTCATGTTTGAGTTGTTACTACTGCATATTAGGATGCAGTTCTTTTAATCACAAAGTGCAGCAATAATCCCAGCCTCCATTAAAAAAAAAAAAAAAACAAAAACAGCCAGTAAGGACAGAATAGTTTACTATAGTGATTTGAGCCTCTCAGTTGGATGTTATTGTTAGGGCATCCTTCCAGAAGATGGTTTTCTGAAGCTGGCCATGCTTCTCCAACAGCTGTGCATGTGACAGGGCCCGACTTTCAGAGGGTTTACCCTTCGATCGGCAGAAAAAACAGGCACCTCCACGGTCCCAAATTAAGGCCATAAAGTGCCCGTCAAGATAATCTTTAATAAAGAATGGCTTCATGTTTAATCTTGGCCCAGCTCTCAAATTTCTTGCTTGATATAGTTTTGGCAAGTAATGTTTTAGCACAGATGTCCATCTTCCTGCTTCGCCACAGCTTTATAAAATCCACGTTAGGTGGTTATAAAGACTACATAAGATGATGTAACCACAGGACAAAGTAAAGGTAAATGATGAAGCTGAGAATTTCCCTCTTTAATGTAATAAATATTTTCAACACATACATAGCATTTGAGTCTTACAATATTTTGTAAGCTGTCCATATTTTATCTTACACTACATGAAAAGTAAAGGTTTATTATTTTTCATTTTAGTCAACCAGATTTATGATACAGGGCCGCAGTGGTCCAGTGCCTAATTCAGGAGCGTAGGGCGTAAGGTGCGATACACCCTGTATGGGACGCCAGTCTATTGCAGTGCAGTGCTGTTCGTCTTTTGTTACTTAAACATTTTATTTATTTATTTACATTTATTTATTTATTTAGCAGACGCTTTTCTCCAAAGTGACTTACAATGCATACTGTGTAGTGTTACTAGCCGACACACCCTTATTCCCCTTACAAGGGGACTTGTAAAAAATGTAGAAAATTTAATTAGTTTATGCATGTTAACATAGTAACCTGAAAAAGATAAGCATGCCTCATGAAAAGTTTCAAGCATTAAATTGGATTTTTTTTTTTTTTCTGGAATACTGTACAAGCAGAGGGGCGCGGTGGCGCAGTGGGTTGGACCGGGTCCTGCTCTCCAGTGGGTCTGGGGTTCAAGTCCTGCCTGAGGTGCCTTGTCCCCTCTCCCTCCAGCCCCTCGCCCTGTATTGCCGGGTTTGGCTTCAGCTCCCTGCGACCCCGTATGGGACATGCGGTTCAGACAGTGTGTGTGTGTGTGTGTGTGTGTGTGTGTGTGTATATACTATACATGCTTTGAACACTTTAACCTTTCTTTATGCCAGTATGTGCAAACTGCCACAGTGAAAACACGTTGCTGTAGCTGTCTTTGAGGCATAGAGGTATAGAGCGCAGTGTGGCTTGTGCTGCAGTTCTAAAGAGGTGCTTCTCGAGCTATGTAAGCTTTCTAAAGTTATGCAAAACAAAAAGTGCCAGCTGCTTTGACCATGATTCAAAACATAAACCAGAGCTTACTGTAGATGACTAGGCATAAAACAAATATGAGATAGTTTAGTATAAGAGACATAAACAATTCAGGGTAATTAGACTGTGCAATTTCAAAATAACTCACTTGCAAAATTACATTGAAAGTTAATTCCATACAGCTGCTCAGTGATGGGGAGCAAATGTAATAACTGAATATGCATTTATACCTCTCAGCTATTACAAGTAGTTACTTGAGATTCCCCAAGCCTTTATTAGCCTATTGAGTTATCACAAACCTCTACAAAATGTAATATATTTCATTTTCCCAGGTGGAAACGTGAAACTGTGGATTTACCTGTAAGTACGGGCTCAGTGAGAGAAACATGATTACGTTCACGCTGTTGCCTCCACAACATTGCAGCGTGCACGGACACAGGCCAGGGGGAAGCACGGCTTTGTCTATTTATTTCGGCGCCCCAAACAAACCCACCCGTGCTCAGCTTGTGTCGACCCGCTCTGCTGTATATGGTTGCTTGGAAATAACATGTATTCAAGGGCCGCACACAGGCGGAATGAAACCCATGATGTGTGTGTGTGTGTGTGTGTGTGTGTGTGTGTGTGTGTGCACGAGAGAGAGAGAGAGCGTGGGCGACCTCCGGCGTGACTCTGGCCTACATTTTCCACACTTTACTGAGCTGCGAGAGAAAAGAGGTGTCACGCCGAAACACACATGGAGCCAATAGCTGTTAGGATGGCAATCCAGTCCTGCCGGCAGTGAACATTCCTCTCCCTAGAAAGCTGCAGGGAAGGTGAGGTGACAGCCAGGCGAAATGAGCGGAACACCAGCAAAGCCCTGCATCTGGCACTTTGTTTTCTTTCTCCATCTCTCTCCGTTTGGAAGAGTTCTTCGGGCTCTCCACGCTCACCCACCAAGTGATACACACACCTGAGTAAAATCGACCACTTTTCATAGCACTTGCAGAGTCCTCACATAATTTGCATGCACATTGAACTTTTATCTGTAGAAATGGTGTAGAGCGAAGGTTTGGTTTTCTTCACAGAATTTCAAAAAAAAAAAAAAACACATAAAATGTCAACTACTAAGAATGTGGTATCGTTTATGGAAATTAGAAAATTTGGGAAAAGTTGGTCAAGCGCTCCGTGTCGCTGAAAAGCCCGCGCCCTCATGTGCAGGGCGCTGGAAGCGAGGAAACATAACCTTCAGCCGACAGAATGCATTCTTTACCTTGCAAATGGCTTTGGCAGCTACTTGTTGATGGAGGGCTTCCACCCGTGCGCCACGGAGACGGTCCCGTCCCGTCCGCTCCAGTAAGAGAGGCCTCGCCATTTACATAATGAATTTATCTTAGAGGAGGCGGGCCGGCGTGCCCGATGAGTTACTGTATATCTGCCGAGTGCCTTTGTTGAATAAAAACCGGCAGGGCCAACTGGAGAGAAAAACTGTGGTCTTGCTCTGGAAAAACACAAACAACCAACGATGAGCGGGATGGAATATGGGGGGCGCTAAAAAAAATTGAGTGCCCCTCAGGGGGTGAGAGAGGAACCGCAAAATTTGAAGCACAAGCAAAATACTTGGAGGATTTGCCTTTTCATTGTCTTAGGATCACTGATACAATCTGAATGGGGTGAGAGCGGGAAGCTGCATTGCTTGAAGCTCTGAGTGAATGACAAGCAGCGGGATGGTGTGGGGTAAGAGCCCCGGCGTGTCCACCACAGTAAAGTCTTCCTGTTAAAGAGCAGGCAGCTCACAACTTTCTGCTCTTTCTAATACATCTCTCTTTCTCTCTCTCTCTCTCTCTCTCTCTCTCTCTCGCACACTCACTCACTCACTCACTCTCACACACACACACACACACACACACACACACACACTCTCTCCCGCTCTCTCTCTCCCTCTGCCCCTCTCTTTTTTTCCTCCCCTCCTTCCTTAGAGCCTCGCTAGTCACTGCCTGCAGCAGTAATCGGAAGAGCGCCTGTTCTCGCCCGCCATCAGCCTCCAGAGATTCTATGAGGGGCTCTGTGGGTCTTCACACTTACAATGAAAAAGAAAAAGGTGGCCTTACGTCTATAATTTACGCGTGAGCTGTCACGAGCGGAGAGCTCCCTTAGCTGTCGGCCAAATATTGAGCTGGAGAGACACAGAAGACACTTCACCGGGCAGACAAGAAGGAAAAGTAAAAGGACTCCTCTTCTATAACAACTGTGAGTATTTTCTGTCGCGTATTTAGTGGCTTGCGTATAGCTTTTACTTTTAATTTATTATTTGTTACACGTGTGTCTGAAAGGGGAGGTGCAGTTGCTGGTGTACATTTGATGACATAGAACAGCATGTGCTGTTTGGAAAAGTTAATACTGTTCTAGCTAAAATCGTAATTCACTTCCGTTTTATTGGTTACATTAAATTTTTGTATTTTGTGTCTCAGTGAATAGAAATTATTTTTAATGGTTTCATTTGTTTTTCAATTATTGACATGTAGTGAGTGTTTTTAATTCAGTATGTTAATAATATATAAATACCAACGGTAAATTCCAGACATCCTTTTTCAGTGTTGAAATTTAGTTCCTTGATTTATTTTAAAGCCATTTATATTTCCTGGTGTAAATTTTATTACCTTTTGAATTTCATAAATAAGTTGCAAAGAATAAATTTCAGTTTAAATTTCAGTTAAGGCCTAGTGTCAGAACGTTTTACTGTGCCACTTATTTAAAGCATGCAGAAATTAAGATCAATTTAATAATCACAAGTGTAAAATGGTATTTTTAAAAGAATAACAAAATTGTGCAAATAATTTACAGTCAAAGAAAAATAAATAATTATTGTTATCTTGGATGCTGCACAGTAATGTTTTCCTTTGTAAGACTTTTTTTTTATTTTCTGTTGTAAATAATCTATTTTTTTTTTATTTACCCAATAGAAGTATAAGTCCAAATCTGATTTCTTTTTAAATGTCAAACTTTTTTCAGCAGATGGCTAATGATACACAGGTGATAAATTTGAAGGGTGAAAAGACAGATAGATGTGCAGATCCGCTTAATGTTTTGTTTAGAACAGCATGATCCGTGTTTCTCCGACAATTGAACGGTGGCCACTGTCTTAGTATATCAACTTTCTGTTTGGCATGTTCACGCACCTGAAGTCATTTCGTCTGAAGTTAAACGTATATCGAGTTATTTTGTTTTAAGGCGTGCCCTTTCCTTCTGGATGCAAAGAATATCAACCAGGCAAAAGTAATTCAAGAACGAATGAATTAAATAGACAGAGCAGGTGTGTAACATGTCCCAGTGAAAAAAAGGTAGGTTGGGGAGATATATGACAAACGTTTACCCAGTGAAAGATATTCCTATGCTCATTAAGTTTACATTTTCCTTGCAGCAAGTAAAACAGAGAGGTCCCTGCAGGAGACCCTTCAGACCAAGCAGAATAAACAAAATGGGCACAGTTAGAGCAGTTGACACCAAGTGACATCTGCTGCAGAGAGGAATTCTCAGGCAAGGGTCCGCCGGCTAGCAGGCTTGCTGCGATGTGGTCCGTGGTCTCCTGAGATAACCAGCCGATCACAACTGGAAGAAGTCATCTCACTTTTGTGCACAATTCCTTTTTTAATTTCTCTCCCCAACTTTGGGGTTACGGTCATAGAGTGGAACAGGCATATAAGACAGCTGCTCAGCGTAGATTTCTTTTTTCTTTTTTTTTTTTCTTTTTTTTTTTCTTTTTTTGCATGACCTGTTATAAAACTAAATTGATTTCTTGCAAGTACAGCTTAAATACGTGGGGCTGTAATTTTGTGATCCACTTTATTTGTGAATCCCGTGTGGTTTATTTTCAATTTTTTACTTTCTTTTCTTTCTGACAGTGCATTATTTAAAGCTAAGAAGGCTGACAAATTAAGAGTGTCTCTCTGAAGCTGGGAGATGAAGCATATGATGGGAAAAGAATGAGCCCATCCTGTTTGGAAGGCTTTTTCTGTGTGTATAAACTCCACGGGGCTGCTGCTGTCTTCTGCCTCCATTCTTTCCACACAATAAGCCCGTTTATCTAATTAACTGATAAGCAGTGGCCCGATTTGGACTGTTTGCTCAGTGTATTTGTTTTAATAAAGCCTTCCTTTGGGTGAATCACGAGCACTTCTCACTGAGGCGTTGTTTGCTGAAGGCCTGACGTGTGCCTTGTCTGTGTGTGTGTGTGTGTGTTTGTGTGTGTGTGTGAGAGAGAGCGAGAGAGTGTGTGCGCGCACGTGTGCGTGCGGCGGGAACTCCTTTTCAGAGCCGGAAAACGGCATGCGCTGAAAGACGCGGAGGGCTAATTGACGAGGTCCGGGCCGCGCCGTTCATTAGAAGGAGACAGAGGAAGCGGAGGCCTGGGGCCCATTCTGCGTGATTAGCGGAGCGAGTTGTTTACTAAATACGGGAGGGTGTTGTTTTGCTAACGCGCTGCCGTTTGCCTCTGGACTGTGTTGCCAAAAGAGGAGGAAACGAGGCTTGAGCGCTTTCGGCAGTCGCCTCCCTGCAACTGCTATTTACCTGTTTGTGGGATCATATTGGTTGTTTGTTTTTCTTTTAAATGGGATAATTAGGATTCTGCTGAGTCTTAAGCGGAGGCCGGAATCATATTTGACGTACATTTTAAAATGACATTTGTTAGCAGCTGGGATACCTGTGCTTTAGTTAAACAGTTCCTAATACAAGAGTAATGATCAAATGCCGCTCTTTCTCGATCATTTTTTTTTTTGTAGCAACCATAATACTGAGCCCTTCTTCCCTTGTAAAAGACACCAGAGATTTTCAGCAGATTCAAATGGCAAATAAAGGGATGTTAAATACAGAAATATTTATTCATATTTAACATAAAAGAAATATATAAATGATTTACTGAAGTAATGATGAATAAATGTATTTTTGTATTTGCAAATTTCAGCAGTTAGATATTTTATCTAAATACCAAAAAATATTTTGAACAGTTATTTCCGGTTCCCGTAGTTGAATCAGTGTTATTTTTACTTTCTAAATGAATGTGTCTCTCGAGCTATCATTTTTTTTCTGGATTTGCTTTTGTTTAGTCCCATTTTTACCATTCCGCTGTGTTGCTCTGCGGTAGGGTGAGTGTGATAAAATGTCCACCTTAAATCTTGTTTGATGGGCCCTCAAAGTGAAGCTGCCTTCTGGAAATAATTTTGAGGGTTGAAGAGCACAGTATTAACAGATTTAATGTAGCTATTGAGTGAATTGCTGGAGCACCATGTCAGATTTAACAAAATGAGAGGGACAAATTACACGTCAACAGACCGGACATCTGTGAGGAATTACACTTTTAATTAAAGAAAAGTGAAAATCAAAAATTACCACTACACGCTGTTTTCTCGAAGGTATGCAGCTTTCAGCTGAATTATGTGTGTTACAACAGAGTACTTGCTTTTAAACAATGGGCATTTTGCAAAAAGTAAATATCGGTTTTTTACGAACGGAATTAAGGTTTTCGAATGACTTTGAGGCTATGTTAATTATATTAACTGCCGTGGAATACAAGCCATATGGTGCCAAAGACCTAGAATGGTTCATTTATTTTCAGTTTCAGTTCAATTTTGGTCATTAAAATATTTGGTCTGTATTCAGCCTGTTCCGACATAGTGCAAGGAGGCAGAAATTGAGCACATTGCATGCGCTCCCTCTTAAGCCTGCTGCATCTTTAAAATAAAAAAAAAAAAAGGTGCGCCATCGGTGTTTGTTGTTGGTTTGGATGTCCGCAGAGAAAGAAGCAAGCGGAGTGTAGCATTCAGTAAACTGTGACTAGCTCCACTCACATCTGTGTTCAATTGTTGTCTGCGTGGACATTCTTTGCGAGTAGATTTATTTTTCCTGGGCCACCATGTGGATTCAGCTGACCAACCTAAGTGGGGATTAGCTGTTCTAAAGTTATTTTGATTAAAGCGCTGTTTTTCAAACCTAGTAACACACAACACATGGTTTGCATGCAATATTAAATTCAAAGGAAAATGCGCTATATGGCCTATGATATTAAAATCCTGTTAAAGTGTATGGGAAGTGCTGTAGGAGAAAATAAACACTTTTTTTCTTTTAGAAAGTCATTTCTTGTTATCCCTCATTTTTTGTTCCAAATTTTGCACTTGTTGTACGGAGAAGCAAAAGGTATTAATCTATAAATAGTTATTTTTATAAATACTTTAAATTAAAAATGACCTCTTCGATGGGCCTTTTTGGAAACAGTTCAAGTAATAGTTAATTCTAAGGTGTCTGTGATTTTCCATATTCCCTTGAGCTACGGCCGCAGCCACAGGTAAATCGGTACTATATGCCCTGAGGCTCAGCCGACGTCCAACATATTGAAGCCCTCCATGTTAAAAGCATGAGAGTGTTTGCCAGTGGAAATGTGCCGTTCTCAAAATAAGTAAAGCGAAACAATGAACAAACAGAGCAGAGTGAGCAGTGTTTGGCTTTTTCTTTTCTCTTCTCTTTTTGATGACACTTTGAATGCTTCATCTGCGCGCTCTTTGTTGCGGGCCCATCAAAGGCCCGTCCGTTCAGGTTGGACTCCCGCTCACATCAAAGATGCTCCGTGCACCTCTTTAAACAATAAATAAGTCGAGGTGCAGAAGAAGGGCTTGTTTTTGCTCTTTGCGCGTCCCACTTCACCTGGTCTGTATCGCCTGCAGGCGGGCAACGCAGGTCGGCCCAGGGACGCCGGCATGGTACCATCATCCACCAGCACTTTTTTGTTTTTGTTTTTTTTTGTTTTAAATGTGATTGTACTTTTGACAGATTGTACATGTTAGGACTTTTTTCATTATTTTGGCGGATGGCATTGTCATTTATGACTTTCAAGTGAAAGCAATTTTGAATGACCTTCGAAAGGATGGTAGCTGAAAATGACAGCAGTATGCAATTGTGTGTGTGCGCGTGAGTGTGTGTGCGCGTGAGTGTGTGTGCGCGTGAGTGTGTGCGTGTGTGTGTGTGTGTGCGCGTGTGTGTGTGTGTGTATGTGCGAGAAGATGACCGAGCGGCAGGCAGCAATGGAAAAATGAGTAACCCTCTTTAAAGTGAACGGTATTCATGAGGGCTTTACCAGGGTGCAAAGTGCTGAACCTTTTTTAAAAAAACATAAGACCAAACAGCTCATGTTACTTGGGAGCCAGAAACAATTAAAAATTCATGCAGGGATTTGTGGACTTAAAAAAAAAAAAAATGCACACACATTTGCTGGACAGTTTTTTTTTTGTTTGTTCTTTCTGTTTAGGATGTGAGTTCTTATGAGCTCTGTCCAGCATACCAGAGCAGGTCTTTGAGACTCGACGTAAACCTGAGGCCGTCATTGTTATAGTAAATGGACTGTCCAGAAATGGACACCAAAACACTACTGTCAGTTACATGAGTTATAGGTGCACATGCAGTGTCATCAGAAATGCATAGGGGACCATATGTTTGCTGTGTCCTCATGGCCGAGATGCCCTGCCGCATCTGCGAGTCGCTCGTCTTTTATTCGTCCAGAGGTGCTCTCTTTCCTTTGCAGTGAATCACCCCACCCCTCCCCATGCTTCCCCTCCCGCGATGCCCCAGGTTCGAACTTCTTTCCAGGTTTCCTTTATGCATCCCTCCATGCCGCAGGGCTGCCCACGGCCTGCGGGAACCGGCCGCTGCAGTCATTAAGTGCTGTCAGTGTAAAGAGAGCGGGAGAGGAGATGTATTTCAGATAGCGTCAGTCGTTAGCTAAAGACGCCACTGAAGATGCTAGGGGCGTCATGCTCTGCTTGCTCACGCTCAACAAGTCCCTTTTCCAGCAGCTACCTTCAGCAAGGCACCACCACCACCACCACCACACACGCACACACCCATCCAGCCCCGCACACGCTCCCCCTTCCTGCTTACCTTGGCTAAGCCGCTTTGCATGTTGATTGGGGGAGGGCTAATCCAGTTTGCAGCTGTCGCAGACCAATGATGAATCACCTTTCCGTCATTTGGCTGCCTCCACCGCCCCCCCCCCCCCCCAGTCCCCCCACCTTGGAGAGGAGGGAAGACCTGAAGGAGGAAACAACAGTAGAGGGTTCAGCCCGGAGACAATGTGCCCCTCTGTTCCTCCTCTCTTCCTATTCTGCTAGAGGAGAACAATAATGTTTTCTCACACAATGTCCATTGTGTCATGCATGGATGTGGACAGTGACACCGAAGTGAAATAACAAGGAGCGATATTGTTTCTGCTTGGCAGGTGGAAAAAAAACACACACAGGCTGATTCAGATGATTCTGATCCATCCAGTTCCAGGTAAGAGAGCTGCTGGACTGCTGGTGGCGGTGTCTTTGAGATGCTTGTGCTTTTTGCAAAGAGCAGTGGGGGTTTTTAGCGTACTTGTTGGCTGCCGCTGGCTGCGAGGTGTAACGCCGGGGACACTCGACTTGCATTCTCTCAACAAAGAAAATGATAAAGAGGAACTGTCAATGTTTTGTGCAAAGGAATTTTCTTGTGTTAAATGCACCCTCGTATTGAAGGTAACTACCACCAGGGCAGTGCTGTGCTTCAGTTTTGGATGTGGGTGAATATGGAAAAAGTTAGGTATTTTCTTTCCGAAACCTTTAAAGACTCCTAGGGATGTTTGGCTCTTTTAATTACTATAACCTATTTAACATGTTTCGATGACCTTACTGGCTGTACGTTGCTTGTCTGAGCTGCTGCAGTCAGCAGTGCGGCATTATGTTAAGTTACAGAAGTTTTCGAGTACTAAAATTAATAAGGAAAAAGGCTGATAGCGTATAGGTAAAGTAAATATGTCGGTTTCAGCTTTCATTTCACGTTATGTTTTTCATCAGAACGTTTTTATGCAATGAAAATTATGCTTTTTTTGTAAAGCCTTACAGTAATTGATAAAAGAAGCAATTAGTGTTTTAAAGTTAAATTTTAATTGCCTGTCTTGTAATGCAGTGCAACAGTAGATTTCCTCTTAATTTAATTTAGGGGGATGATTCACAGAAAAGACAAATATGCATTTCACTCTGTCTTCAGCGCACAATGGCCAGATTTATGTTCCATTTGATATGCATAATAAAGTCCAGAAAGCGTACAAATGTTATGATAAAGTAATGTTTTCAATGGAGCAAGCTTCAGTATAAACAGAGAAACAATTAAAGGGCTGCCAGAGAATTCCCTATTCTTCACTGAGGCATGAACTATTACAGCTGCCAGAGCTGCCGAGTTTTCAGAAAGTACACTGCTGACACACTTTCAGCAAGAACACAGAGCACTCACTTATTTTTCTTCACTTTCTTCCGCTTCTTACTTAATGTCTTTGATACACACGCACAGATGTGTATGTATGTATGAGGGTAAGTCAGAAAGTATCTGCAACGTATCCCGTAAAAATTGCTTTTTGCCTTCCTCATACACACGTGTGTGTGTGTATATAAATATATATATATATATACACACACATATACATATATACATATATATGCTGCACCTTGTCATTAATTTTCATTTACTTTAGCTTCATAACTGCATCTTTCGTCTCAGCTGAAACTGTTACTACACCCTGTCTTAATTATTTATATTTTTTTTAAATCTTACTGTGCATTTGCGTGTAGGTTTTCTGTAGCTGTTAAAATGTGGCACGCTGTCTCTATTTCCGTTGTCTCCATTCACCTGTGTATTCTTTGCTTTACTGGGTTTGAGGAGAGTAGTGAAGTAGCGCTTTCTTCACCACAGGTCTATGGAAATGCAGGATCTAGCCAGTCCACCCAGCCGAGTCAGTGGAAGCAGCGATTCCCCTAATGGTCCAAGCCTTGACAACCAGCATATCAATAACAATTCCATCACTCCAAATGGCACTGAAGGTATGCTTTTCCACACTTTCTTGTCCACCTTCCCATTTCAGATTTGTATAATGTGATAGGCTGTATTTTCATCTCTTTTTTCATCCACCTTGGCAGTATGCAATCTCTTAGGAGGTAGATTTTAAAAAGTTTTAAAAAAATGGTCAGCCAGCCCATTTTTACGTAGGTGCAGAGGAATCACAACTCAGTCATTCAAAATCAGTGTCAGCAAAATAACGATTGGCATTTCGTCATCATTATCACTGCTCAAGCTTTTGTTTTTCTTCACCAGAAAAATAGAAGATGCTTTTCATAAAAAAAAGACCTCAGAGGGTGTTGAGATTTGCAACAGATGAAAATAGGGCAGCAGGTATTTTAGCAAGGGAGCAGGAGCCATACAGCCATCGGGGCCATCACCTTGCTTCATGGAAGTCCTCAGTCCGAATCTCCCTCCTGCTGTAGTACCCTTGAGCAAGGTACTTATGCTGAGTTGCTCCAGTAAAAATACCCAGCTGTATAAATGTGAAAATGGTTGAATCGTTGAATATCTAACATTGTAAGTTGCCTTGGATAAGGTGACAGGTGCATAAAGTGTCAGTTTTTTCAACACGGTTGCAGCAGGACACTGTTTCAAACGTTCATTCCGCACACACCTCAGTGTCCTCTCCAAAGCAAAACTTTCACGGTCACAGTCACTACAAGCAGCAGTGCAGCTCTCCTATGAGTGTGTGATTTTTCTGCTGAAATGTGATCACTGTGAAGATTGTCATGTCTTCCCTGCCATTCTTTTTTTCCCATAGGTGATAACATCACTATGCTTACCACAGCGGACTGGTTGTTAAGTTCTAGTACACAGACCGCTGCAGGTTTGTTCTGATGTGGTGATACAATGAAAGGACAATACTTGGTGTCTTCCTAGGCTTTAAATCCTTGATTATTATTATTATTATTATTGTTGTTATTACTATTGTTATTATTGTTGCTGCTGCTGTGTATTTTGTTCATGTAATTATTTATTTGCTGACAGAACTCACATTTTCTTAAAAGTGATTTTCTGTCGTTATGACTATAAAAAGATTTTGCTTTAGAGATATTTTGTAAAAATCACAAAGTATTATTAATAATAATTTATAATATTAATAAAAATCAAATTTTGACAGATGAGTGTTGTGGCACTTCCACTCATTTGGCCTTCGCTTTATTTCTGAAGAATGACAACTTTTATGATGATTACCCTACTTTACCTCAACTATTGTGCCTTTCATTACAAGGCTGTTGTCATGGCCTCTTCTGTTGTGTGATGTTCAGTGCGTTGAACGCATGGTTTGGGAATGGTTGGCAGCAGCCCCTTGGCTAATGAATGGTTTGAACGCAGATGGGGGCACCGTGTGCTTTTCGGATGGTTGTAAACGCACGGCTTGGTTTCGGCAGGCCTTGCGGGGGTATGTGTGGTATGTGAGGACCCAAACGCCGCGGGCAGCGCATGCTCATGGCCCGCCGCGGCCTCTGTCCGTTCCATAGGTTGGAGAGGGGGTTTGGGGAGGGTTAGTTGGGGTGCGTTCCACAAATTTGCATCGCTTCCCATCAACATGTGTTTCCCAGCAGAGTAAGCCCAGTGGAAACATGTTGGACATGACAGCAAACGGCTTTGGTGGGCACAACTCCATACCCACATCGTGAATCTGTTCTCAGCAAAAAAAAAAAAAAAAGAAAAAAGAAAAAAATCCCCCTCCTGAGGTGAAATGGATTTATTTCAAAGGGCCCGGAGTTGTCAGACAGCTGTTAGCTTGTCTCTGCTGTTGCGTCGGTTTAGCCCAGACAACCCTTGGCAGACTGCGGAGCCAAACTCTTCTTTGTGCTACCTATGTTTACTCTGCAAATTCGTGTAGATGTCTGTTCACACACGGAAACATTTCTTTCCATTAATTCTCACCCTTTTTTACCCATTTTTTTCCTGATGCTACGCATAAACTTGTGGTAAGCAATGACTTATACAGTAGTGACACCTAAATATAATGAAGATATGTCATAGCATGATTTATCACAGTATGTGTTGTCATATAAGCATGTACTAACATATCTATAAACATTTTTATTGAGGAGTTAAGCAGCTTTAAGAAAAAAATCTTGGTTATTCATGTAATTTCACTGTAGAAAGAATGAATCCCATCTCTTTGTGGGAACCTCTTTATTAAATGGTTCAACCCTTGATGCACAAAGTAAAATTGCTAACTAATTTGTTCAGCCACAAATCAATTACCAAAGCTTCACAAGATCTGTGATTGTACATTGCATACAGAGTCTTCTAAAATACTTGCTTTGCTTCTTGTTGTAAATCTCCTATATGTTGTTGAAGCATATTTCAAACCTATGTTCAGCTGTTATCAACTAGCTGACTTGGGAAGTCCTAATTGGTTGTAGACGCCTGTATGTCACAGCTAGTCTTCAGATATGAGTTGAAGCCAAGTAATGATACCTTTTTCCTTCAACACCCTGACAGACATGTTTTTGAGAGGCAGTGTGGATGATATTTAGATCCTGAACTGCAGTTAGGTAGCTACACACAGGTCTGTATACCATAGGAGACAAACAGGAAATCATGGGAATGTGCGGTGTGCTTTATGGTGCCATGGCCTCACATGACCTGTGGGTCATCAACCATGTTGCCTCTGTGTTTGCAGTTAAAACAGAGCCAATGAGCAGCAGCGAGATTGCCACCTCTGCAGGCAACGGATCTCTAGACAGCTTCTCAGGATCAGGTGAGAAGGTGGAGGGTGGGGGTCTCTGGTAGGGCGGGGCCCGGAAGAGGCCCTAAGACACCTCTTATAGCTGCAGAATGGATGAACGAGACTGTCCCAGAGATTCGACACTGATAAGCAAGGGCCCGGGGGGTGTCCCAGCCAAGATGGGGACCAACCAGGTCTCTGTGCTCAGGTTCACACGCCAGCTTGGCTGAATTATAGCCTCCGAAGCATGAGACCTGTCTGCCTGCAGGAGAGTGACATGGCGTCTTCTGAGCCCTTACGCCCTTTTTGATGGTTTTCTTTTCATTGCTCGAGGGCAGGAGAACACTGAGAGTGTGAGTTGCATCTCGGAACCACACAAAAGGGAACGCCAGATCACAGGTTACTTGAGATAATACGATTCTGTAAAGTAACAGTCTGGTAAAACTGAATAGCCACATACAGGAGAAAAAAGGGGGAAAAAATTGGCTTATTATCAAAATCCTTATACTCAAATAACATTGCTGCTACTTTTCACCCTATCAGTCTGTGTAAACATGTTTTAATGTGTTAAATGTATGGTTTAGATCTACGGAACCACATTAACTAAGGAAGAATAAACAGTATAATGTTGCTGTTAATTTGCTTCATATCCCTACATATTTTACCAAGGACCTGATCTGTAAATGTTAGACGTACATAAATCACGTCTGTGACTTCTGCTTTTGACGATATTAATGAGTATTAGTCATTTTAAACCGCATTTACGCTTGGGGGAAAGAAAAGACTTGCTTCAAACCAGTCTCCAGCTTGTCCAATGGAAGGTGCTGATATGTTGGTAAAAGCTTTCAGTGTAATAATGTGTTTCAGGGCTAACACTCAGTGCTCCAGAAAGAGAACCAAATCCTTACTTTAACCGTCAAGACCAATTTAACACATGCTTAAGAACTATGTCACACTTTCTAAAAATGGTGCAAACCCACTATTTACTTACACTTTTCCACATTTCCCGCAATACGTGGCCTTGTGAAAAATCATGCCTTCATTACGTATCTCTTATTATGCTTTTATGTATTTGTTGTATATTAACATACACTGGTTTCTTAATTTTGTCTTTGCATGCAAATATAATACTATCTTGAGCAGTTTACTGTTGGTGAAATAGTTGGTGAACTAGGACAGCTGTTAGCGTAGTGGTAAGAGGTGCTGCTGCCTTTAGACCCACGGGTTGCAGATTTGAATCTCACCTCTGGCTGTAGTACCCTAGAGCAAGGTACTTACCCTAAATTGCTCCAGTGAAATTACCCAGCTATATAAATGGGTATATAGTTGTAAGTTGCTTTGAAGAAAAGGGTCAGGTAAATAGTTAAAAGTTGTGATTTTGAAAATTAAACATGTTATGATCAGCTGTTATTTTCTAAAGAATGTACAAAGTACATTGCGACACATAACTTGTTTTGGTTTTCCAGATTTTTTCATTGCTAAAAGACAAATATGACTGTATATTACCATATAATCTCTATTTATGAAGTTCAACTGTCCGTTTTATCCTTCTGAAGATAGTTTTTTTTTTTTTAAACATTTTTATCAGCAGTTTATTCAAACCGAATCACAGCAAATCAGTCTTTGAATAATGGTGTCTCTTACATTTTGAATAGCTGTGTCTCTCTCGTGTCTCAGAATCCACCGAGGACCATTTTCAGTGTTATATAATGTCTCCAAGGCTATGTGACATTGCTACTTGCAGTCCTCACAGTCATGCTTTCTGGTGGTTCTGCTTTAGAACACCCCTGCGAACTGGCCTTTCCACTATGTGTTTACGTCTACTGTTGCCATGGTGATACTTCTGCGCTGCAAGAGATACATAGTCAGCATACACATATAAAAACATAAAAGAATTACCTGATCACTTCTGTATTGTTCCTCATTTTTAACCTAAAACAAGGTTACAGAAATAAATAGAGTAATGTAGTGTAATTACCATTTCCTTGGAATCCAGGAGTTCTGTTGGCAAAAAATAATATTTACCTTCTTTTTAATGTTTAAATATGTGCTTGCCTTTTTTTCTTTCTTCCCTCCTCAGCTATTGGACCCAGTGGCTTCAGCCCAAGACAAACTCACCAGTTTCCCCCCCAGATCTATCCGTCCAAGTAAGACTTCTTTTACTTCCCTTTGAAAAAATAAGCATCATCCAACTTCATTTGGAGCTCTAATTAGATCCTTCTGCTAGATCGGCTTTTTCAACCAGCCTTGTTTTGCATGGATGTCTGCTGCTTGTGCTCTCTGAAATCTGTTGTAATTATTATCTTGCGAAAATTTCCTTGATGCTGTTATTCTTATTCAATATGTATTAGCAGTTTGCTGCTTTCTCAGTTTTCATTCTCTTCCATATTTTTAAAGTTCTTCACTAGCAGATTCCTTACAAACAGTACCCTTGAGCATTTAGATAATACAATAAAATGTGATTTTTTTTCTCCCTCGTCCCTCTCTGTTTCTCTGTTTGTTGCTGTCTTTTTTTTAATGTGAAAACAACAGCAGACCTTATCCGCATATTCTTCCAACTCCTTCATCTCAAAACATGGCGGCATACGGCCAGCCCCAGTACAGCACGGGTATGCAGCAGGCCACAGCATACGCCACCTACCCTCAGCCAGGCCAGCCCTATGGAATCCCAGCCTATGGTAATTACGCCAAGCCAGCAAGACACCACTCATTTGTGTACTGTTAATAATGATGTATGTAAGGAGGTTTGGCTCATTCTTCCTCTTCACACAACTGGTAGGAGCCTGCCAACCATGGTTTTAGTAGCCCAGTGGTTTTAGTAGCCCGGAGCCACAAGTTTGCATTTGTTACACTGAGGCTGGTTACTGCATCTTCATTTTACCATCCTTCAGTTATGGCATTTTTTTCATTTCAGCTGTTCTTATTCATCTATTTGGTTTATAAATTAAGTCAGTCTGTGTAGGTGCTTGGGGAGATTTGTGTGCAACAAACCACACTGAATTTGAGAGCACCCCACATCCTCAAACCCAGCAATGTGACACATCTGTGATTTACTAAGCAGGAAAGCACCACCCTTTTGTTTTACAGGTGCTTGTATATTTTGGCCCGGATGAGGCCAATATTGCCTTATCCATTAGACTGTTCACTTGTTAAGATATGTGAGAATCATCCACTTGCTCTTTTATTGAGTTCAAATCATTTCCCTGCAAGTGCTTTTTTTCCACTGAGTTTGGTGTAACTCAATCAAGAGCCCTAGCAATTTGTACTGACATGCTTTTTTCCATTTGCATTTTGTAATAGAAAAGTAAACCGAAAAAAAACTGGTCGCACTGCTCAGTTGACAGATTTTTATCATTCCTGGTACAAATTACTCAGCATGCATGTTAGTCTGTTTTATATCAGCATAGAAAAACTAGTTGTAAAATAGCACAAAGAAACAGTTGTATATGTATTTTTGCAAACAAATTTTATGTAGTGAAATGCATGCATTTATAACTTTGTTCCACCTGAGAGAAAAAAAAATAAAAGGATGGATGGATGGATGGATGGATGGATGTTATTTAAGAGAAAATTAAAAGTTGCTGAACCAACAAGCCTTGTACAAACCTTTTGTTCAAAATTGTGTTGTGCTTATGAGGAAATTAAAGCGTGCAAAATGCCTGACGAAGACCGTTGATCGTGCGGATCTGGTGTCACTAACTGATCTAGGTCCGTTGTGGGCAGGCATCAAGACGGAGGGAGGCCTGGCACAGGCCCAATCACCGGGCCAGACGGGCTTCTTGAGCTATAGCTCCGGCTTCACCACACCTCAGACGGGACAGGCACCCTACAGCTACCAAATGCAAGGTCAGTTGCTGTGTAGATCTACAGCACCCTATATATACCATAGACAATACAGAGTGCCGACAGTAGCAGGTACACAAGATGTTCAAAGTAATGCACAATAAAGACAGTATAATACCACCAACCAATGTCTACAACCGCTTGTTCCAAGCGGGGTTGCGGCGAGCCGGAGCCTACCCAGCAACACGGCACAAGGCCAAAGGGGGAGGGGACACACCCTGGACGGGGCGCCAGTCTGCCACAAGGCACAGACAATATGCAGTGGTATCATGAAAACCGGACTATATGGGAAAGCCAGTACAGATTACGCAAGGATACAGAAAATATACTATGTAAGCAAAATGCACTGCAGGCACCAGTTGCTCAACACCTTCAATTTCATGACAAATCATGTGATTTACCTGTTTGTTGAACATATGAGTCACTCTCAGACATCCAACAGCCAACTGAACTGTTGTCGCTCCTAGACTGTAATTGGTGTTTGGTTGGTTTCAAAACATTTGTTGGGTTTTAAGGTTCGATCACTTGAGTCTGAGATGCACTTTCTTCTGGTGTAGGCGCACTACCCATCATACTTTGGACAGGTAAATCCTTGTGTTTGAAACAAAAAAATTGCTGTGGCAGTAACAGGTCCATGTAGTACATTTTCATTTTATTTTCTGAAAGTTATCCAGAGCCGTTCATAAATAATGCAGCACAGTGGGAAACTTGCATGTGCCAGCCACTTTTCCACGGGGCTTATCCCAGCACAAGCTGCTGGCCCGGGTGTTCAGAGCTTCCCGCAATGGAAGCTGCAGTGACAGTATAATGTACCCATTTGTCTTTTGAGCGCCACACTTCCTGTCAGTCTTACCTCCCTGTTCCAGTCCTATACATTACGATTAACGCACTGGCAATCCACCAGCATGTGGGACAACACAGGACCACCGGTGAAGGTTGGCCTCACATGGCTCTCTGGACATATCGATTGGATACTCCTAGGGCGGCGGACACAGGGAAAGGGCCGACAGATTGGCCAAATTGCCAGAATGGACCCCTCATTATCTGATACCATCCCTACCCACCCCCCCCATGCAACCCCTCAGTCCAGGCTGATGTTATTGCTGCCAGTCTGTTCCCAGCTGTCAAAAGGAATACAATTAGACTAATGTTTTTACACTTTGCTTCCGTGTCTAATGATACGAGTCTTTGATGGAGTGCTTAATGAGTAACACAAAATCATACAGGAGGAATAATTTGGCTCAAATACACAGTCTTTCCATATGTATAATGAAAATGTTGTGTGCTTGGTTATGGAAACAATTTTAATAATCTGAAATAAATAAACCTTACACCAAGCAAACCATTTTAAATGTCAGCTCAAACAATGGGAGTCTTAAAATGAAAAATTTATAGTACAACATTCTTGTGTTCTGTGAAACTTTTAGACCATTCTTGTTCACAAATTTCCAAATGTACTTGAACGCGGTTGTCCCTTTTATTTACTTCAGCTGTGCCAATTACGAAAATAATTAGCCTTCCACCCGTTCTTTGTACTGACAATAAACGAGACGTCAAGGCCTGACTTTTAAAAAAGCCCATCTGGACTTTATAGAGTCGTCCCGGGAGAGGCGCGCTGACTTCTGCTACAAATATTGGGCACTGATGATAGACATAGCCCATAGCAAGAAGGCTGATCAAGCAGAGCAAATGGACATCCAATTGCAGGGCCATAAGGCAGGCCACTGTCTTGCTTTGAGTGCACAAACACTCTGTGGGGCAAAAAGGAACGGGGGCAGGGACGAAAGAAAGAAATATGCTCCTGGGAACAACCAAGCGTCCCCCGGGCATGGAGCCATTCTTCAAGCGCCGCCAGAGGTCCTATCTCTTTCATGTGGGTCCCCCCCCCCATGCTGTGCATCGTGGAGTGGAACAGCGAAGACCTTTGGCCCCTGAGTTAGGGCTTTTATCACTTTTTCAAGTGTGCATTAAGCTAATTTGTTGTGCGACCGGGGGCTTGTGCTTTTTTTTTTTTTTTTTTTTTTTTTTTTTTTTTTTTTTTTTGGAAAAAAAAAAAACCCGAAAGGGGCAGCCAAGCACAGGACAAGCAAGGAAACCACAGTGTCGGGAACAGACCAGAGGGACTTAAATAAACAGGAGGGTGAGCTGCTTTAATCTCCTGGCATCTTGCTGCATGAGAAGCATGGGTCCAGACCCGCTATGTCCTGGCCCAGGCCACACACACCGGCTCACCGTAAAGCTGCTTCGCATTTGCCACGGTCTGGGAGTCCTCCCCCGCCAGAGACTCTTACCGGAGGATGAAAGGCTGTCCACTCTGTTTGCCTTCCCGGACAACGGCATAATTACACTTCCCTCTGACTGCCGTAAACGAAGCTCCCACGTGTTTTCATTGGGGAGCCGGGGATGGCGTGGGTGGGGGAGGGGGAGGGGGCAATGATAACTAACCCAGAGGACAAATTTGAGGTACAGCAGCTCGTCTCTCTTCTTGGAAAGTCCTGTTTTTGACACCCTTTTGGTACGCATAACTTTGGAAAGAATATGGCACGGCAGCTTTTTTCTTTGGGAAGTTAGAAATATTTTGGGATTACTGATATAGGGACTGAATAAATCTTGAGAAATAATCAATAAGGTACATCACAAAGATCCACAGCAGGTGAGGCTTCACAGGATGTATTATAAGAATATGTTGCTTTAAACTTTCCGTAAAATAAACTTGAAATTCGTCTTTGTATTTAAAAAGGGCTCGTTGAAAAATTGATGTACATCAAGTAAAACCCCCACCAAAGTACGCATTAAATGTGTGCAACTCCCGTTCTGAATAATGACTGGCGCATCAATAAAATATTATTGAGATACTGGCTGGAGTACCCTAACCCACTTGTGCTAGCAAGTAGAGTATGTTCTCCAAGATGACTGTACTGAAACGGTATTTCAGTGCCCCCCAGAGCATGCTGGGAGCTGGGATAGTCATGTGCCATCATCACTGGATAGCCAGCACTTGTCAGAAGGGCTCCAGGGTCTTTGATGTTTGTGGATATGAGCACACAGGTGGAGGAGTTAAGGAGTCATTCCAAGGAGTGCTCATCACCACAAAGGCGTGCGCACACAAACACACGTAGCCTCCAGGGCATCTGTCTCACACAACATGTAATTAATGTTCATGTAAATTATTAAAGCATTAGATGTTATCGCCACCTGATAAATTTAATTACCCAAAAGCGCTCCTTTTGAATCGGAGTCAGTGGAAATGGTGCTGCGGCTCTTATGCTTGGAACAGGATGTACGATGACAGCTTAGGATCAGTAGTGCTGCCTCTCTGACTCCTCCAGCCCCGATCCAGTCTCTGATATACAGAGGAAGGAAGTCATCGTCTCCTTAGCTAATGTATTGTTACGTGCAATAAAAATTATGCTTGCACCAATATGTATCTCTATATGTGAGCTTTGTTCACGAATGTGAAGGATTCTTGTAGTGTACTTGTTAGAGCTGCTACCTTTGGACCCAAATGTTGCAAGTTCACATCCCACCTCCAGCTATAGTACCCTTGAACAATGTACTTACTGTGAAATAATCTAGCTATATAAATGGGTAATTAACTGTAGGCATCTTGACATTGTAAGCTGCTATGGAGAAAAGCATCAGCTAACTAGATCAATGTAACTACAAAATGATTATAATTATCTTGTGATATGATTACAACATGACATTTCTGCGAATCGTGTTGACTCTGCATGTCAACAGCCATGTTTCTGATGTTACAGGGGGCAGTTTTACAACAACATCGGGACTGTATGCTGGAAGCAATTCCCTCACAAATTCCACTGGATTTAACAGCCAGCAACAGGTACCTCTCTTGTGCTTGTGCTTTTTTTTTTTTTGTGCAACTGCCACGTCTGCATATTTACTAACATTTGTTACTTACTAACTTGTCAGCGGTATAAATAACCCGCTGACATTGGCTCGAGGGGCAGGCTGAACTGAGCGTGCTCCATCCAGCTCCATATCTGGAAGCGTTTACATGCACATGTGTATATTTGCATATCGGCCGCATTTTTATGAATCTCGTAAAGTGTTTTGACTAAAGTTGACACGGATTATCTGCTTCTCCGGGGCGCATCTGCTGCCGTGCCATGGGGGGTGGGGGGATCGGTAGACCCCGGTCCAGCTGCAGGACACTGGAGACATGTGTTTGCATTTATGTTTTGGAATCTGTGCTGCAAAGTAGCAACATTTTAAGGGGATAATCTCATGTTACTGTTATCCCATTTTTCTTTTTTCTTTGCCCCCTCGCAGGAATATCCCTCCTACCCTGCCTTTGGCCAGGGTCAGTACACGCAGTATTATAGCAACTCACCGTACACCTCCCCGTACATGACAAGCAACAACACAAGCCCAACCACGCCCTCCACCACAGCCACTTACACATTACAGGAGCCTCCATCTGGCATCACCAGCCAAGCTATCACAGACCCCCAAGCAGGTAAGACCAAATGCCCTTCCCAGCCACCCACCCCCCCAAAGCCGCAGCTTTTGGCAGTTCTTGAGAGCATGTGGTGTCAGAAGGAGAAAGACTGTAATGTGGATCTGAGGATATAGCAAAGTTCATGAGTGGCCACAACACCTATCATGAATGCTTTGTGTGGTGTGTTTTACTGTGACTGTCACCTCAGTGCTCTGGTATTGTGATCCTCTTCTCTTCAGTGAATGTGTATCATAGTGAACATGAGGAGACAGTGCAGACATGCCTCCACTGATGTACAGTAGTACGAATTCAGAATGTAAGATGAAGTTTTGAAGGGCGATGCTGAAGTCAGACCCTCTAGTTGCAGGGAGCAGCTTTTGAGGGTGGTGACTGACATCTCATTTCTGACTGATGCGCTTCAGTGAGAACCAAGCTAAATGTTTCTGACTTTAGTGTGAGAACACTTTAATCTTACAGAAGCGATATTTCTGTTTTTCAGAACTGATAATAGGTAAGCAATTAGCTGAGTTTAAAGAGAAAATGTAAGTACTTTTTGAATTATGTAGGATGAACTTGCGACATTACTGTGTACATGACAGGTAGCGCCAGATTAATTATAGAGACCTGTCAAGCCCTCATATTTTTGCATTCTACTCCTACATGACATTGTGTCAATAAGTCATAATTATATGTCAGGTGTAGAAATTAGTTCAAAATTCATTCTAGGGATGATTGCAGCCATGCAGTCGTTGACTGCACGAAGCAGCTGCCTCTCTTACCTGTGTGTAATGCAGCATTATGTGTTTTCATTCAGTCTATAATAGCTTTTACAAACAATCAAAACCCAAAGTAATAAATGGAATGGAATAATTGAAATATTGTTTGGTATTTTGTGTTATTTTTTTTTCCACAGAGCTGTTTTTGTCTCAAGTATTTGAGCAGTTCCATTCAGTTTATGTGCTAACATTTATGCAGTTGCACTGTATGATTTTCATCAGTATTTTCTGATATGTGAAGAACCGTTTCCTATTTCTGCCTGTGAAGGTCTAAGAGGCCTTTTATTTTTGTTTGTTTTTGACATCATACCAAAAGCAACATTTAATAATGCGAGGGCTTAATTACCACACAGGATTGTGATGTGCTTGGCAGAGGAGCGCACACAACACCATGACATCACCGCTAGCGAATTCTGATGGGTCTCAGGGTTCGAACTTGCCTGACAAAATGGTTGCGTTCAAATACACTGCAGCACTGCAGGCCCGTGGCACTGAAGCTCTAATGCGTTATTGTTTGGCCAGAGACCCTAAATGAGTTATTTTTCACTAACAACAGACACTTTAATGGAAAATGAGGCTTTATGTTTTTGTCACTTACTGTGCTATTATAGGAATACTGTTAAGTACTCTAGGGTTTTTATTTCTTACCGTGTTAACAATATACTGAAAGAACATTTGTTTTGCATTGTGTATTCATTGGTTTTCTGCTCAAAACACCCAGATTTCAGTCCCGTTCCTGCTGTAGTACCCTTGAACAAGTTAGTCACCCTGAATTTCTCCAGAGATAAGTAGCATAGTGTACAAACCTAATATTGTAAATTGTTTTGCAGAAAAGCAGTGAATTAATAAATAATAACGATAACTATATGAAGCTGATTGAAGCTGTTTCCATATAAACTCAATTTTATATGGAGAGTAATCATAACATGTCGTCCAAGAAATAATACTAACCCTAACTCTAACCCTACTGTGGTCAAACATAGTAAAGGCTACCAGGCTTCTAAGTTTTACAGTAACTGAACATCAGATAATGTGGGCAGCAGCCAGAGTCCTTGCTGTCTGCAGCGTAAACAGATCTCAGCACTTTGTTCTGATGTGAAGGTGAAAGTCTATTTTTTGTTCATTCTGATTTTTTTTCCTGTTCTTTTCAGGAGAGTACAGTACAATCCACAGTCCGTCAACTCCCATTAAAGATTCAGATTCGGATCGATTGCGTCGCGTTTCGGACGGAAAGTCACGTGGCCGGGGGAGACGGAACAACAACCCGTCGCCGCCTCCTGACTCTGACCTTGAGGTGGGGCTGCTATCTTTCTCTGAGGAGACTGTGCTGCTGCTCTCAATGTTTCTGTGTCACAACATATAGAATATGCTCTCATCCAAAGCTACTGACACAGCGTTCTCTTTCGCACAGCTGCCTGTTTATAGCAGTTTTTATTGTTACTGAATCATACACTTTCACGCAGCTTTCTCAGGTCATGCATATAGAGAAGTTCCTGTCTATGTACCACCACTCACTGTGTTGGCCATGCCTTGGTGGATGTTTGCCTCGGGCTTTTGACATAAGTTTATTTGAAGATAATACACCGGAAAGCTGAACTAAGTTGTTTTCCTCTCATAAACTACTGAACAATCAAAAATATATAGAAGCTGTGCTCTATATGATATAAACTGGAAACTGTGCTCGGGCAGCTCACTGCAGCATTGCATCAATACACATCCATTGTTCTATCTTTATGTGGAGGGTTTCAGTTACACTTTAGAGGTTCCTGGGAAAAAATGCGTTTTTTTTCTATGGCTTCTCTTGAATATTTCAAACAATAGAATGAACTACTGAGTTGCAGCAAATATGCCCTACAGGAGCACTGACATCATGCTATGTTAACATATCTAGTTAATTAGTCTTTCGTTATCGATTGCTTTAATGCAGAGGGCAGAAATTCAGTGCACGTCATAGTGCTCTGTCCTCTGGTGACCAGGCACAGCAAATGGAGGGGCATCTCAATGGCACATAAACACAAACTCCCTGCTCTTATTGACTAGCGGATCGCCTTGCATGGTACAGAGTGGACCATTGATTTTTCTTTTTTTTCTTTTTTTTACGTCCTCCACTGTCTCTACCAGCGAGTTTTCATCTGGGATTTAGATGAAACCATCATCGTTTTCCACTCTTTGCTCACAGGATCCTACGCCAACAGATTTGGACGGGTGAGTGACATCAGACTTCTCTGTATGAGGTTGCATAAATATTAAAAAAGGTTGGGAGTACTGGTAGATAAACAGGCAGTGGTAGGGTGGAGGCCTGTGTTTGCCTGCACTGAAGAAGCAGGCCTCAGATAATTGTTTCTTTTTTAATAGATCCAGCACAGCAGCCTAGGCATTCGAGCTCTCCAGCAGCTGTTAGAAATATGTGGCCCTCTCTGGCCCAGACACAGAACAGTTGCACTATGCACATCCACTGATGAGCCTTAAAGGGTTTCTTTTACAGCAGCGCTGAAATGGCATGTTGTCGGTTTCATTAAGAGCTGTGCTACAGTTCAGAGAATCAGCAAATAATGAGCAAATGGAAGTGATGGAAATATTTAAAATCTTCTGAAATAATTTTAAAAAATTTACAATTATAATTACATTTAGCTTCTTGTATAATGACTTGTAAAAAATTGAAAGTGTTACATTTCTCCATTTAAAAAAAAACACATATTGGGAATGCCAGTTTTGTATATATATTTGTGTGTGTGTGTTATATATAACAGCTTATTTGTTGTTCTGTGAAAACATCCCAAACTTCTAAATATGAACTCTAAAAACAAACACTTGGGAATTACCACAATCTGCAATCTATTTTCTCATGACTTATTCTGATCTCATACTGTAGGCTTAAAATAGTTTTAGATTACACGCATTAGGCAGCTGCTGAACCCCACAAAATTTTGCCATAAGATGTACGTTACATGGCGCTGTGTTGCAGCGATCTTGAGCCCTGGAGAGGACGTGTCCAGTAGTGGGAGAAGTTCTTTAGCTTAAGAGGGGAAAAACATGTTGATGCTTGGTCTTGCATCTGGCCGTACTTTATTGCTCTAGTCCAGAGTCCTCTCTTTGTTCTGAAGTATAGCTGCTTGTGTGTGTAGATGGGGCTGAGACAGGGGCTGGGGGGGGTGTGTGTGTGTGTGTGTTTTGTTTTAGTGGTGAGGGAGGCCTACTCTTCCAACTCTCTAGTGTTTATTTACTTTGTCTTAGTCATGCACGCTGGGTCGAGGAAGGTGCCGTGAGCTGTAGCTCTGAGAGAAGCCCCCTCCTCCGGCACCCCCAAGCCACCTCCTCAGCATTATCCCCACTCTGTCCCGCCCTGTGCCCCTCTACACACCTCCTGGAGCGGGGAGAACCTCCTGATTCCGTACGCTCGTGCCGTTCCATTCGTCAGTTCGGAATAGAAACGTGACAGCTGTGAGATTTTGCAATGATTACATTGTTTCTCAGCCGTGCCGAGTTGTCGCTTAGAAAGTCATTATCGGGTGAATGCCGTCCTCTCGCTTCTGCATGCAGCTGCAGTCCTAGTGCAGGACCGAAAGCTCTGTAAACATGTCAAAAGGACAGCACAGGCCAGTCATGCTGACTGTCATATTAGCGTAATTGTCGCTGCTTTGGCATATAGAAGAAAGGCCCCAAACCGAAAGTTAGGAAAAAATTTTTTCTGCTTTGTAGCTATGGAGCAGAGCCTATAAATAGAACTGTATCCGAGCCCACTGCTGTGGTTATCAGTTATCCTAATTGGCGTTGGGGAAGCTCGCCCCATAAAGCTGATGGCTGACACCAGCTGTGTGGCCATTCAGCCAGGGGAGATGGGGGAAACGTGGGGGGGTGGCAGTTGGGGCAGGCGGGGGAGTGAGAGTGACTTGGCACCCCATAGGTGGCACTGACATCTACGGACAGGTGCTGCTTCAAAATAAATAAATAAATATATAAATAAAATAAAAACAAAAAATAAGACAGCAGCAGGCTTTGGCCTTCAGTAACTCCCCCACTGATTGATTGCTGTGATTTGCTTGAACAGTCCAGCCCCTTGACAGCCACACTGCAGAGAGGTCACTGGCCTTTTTCATTTCCATCTCATCTCCATGCAGCATGTTGTAATCTTTCTTTCATTTATAATGGCTGATCTCACATAGCATGTGAAGAAACATTGAAAACATCCAGCCGAACACATACATCTTCACTCTGCCTAAGATTCATAAACTTGTTTTCGGCTTCGGCATAAACGGCTTCTCTTTGGCGAGATAGGACTAAAATAGTGAAAGTGGGAATCAAATAGATGTGTCTACAGCCAACAGGTTATTTTTTTTCCATATAATCATCCATCGCGGTTCTACCTTCTTGTATATAGCAGCAGGTTTCATGTCGGAATCATTCAGACTTTCCCCTTTGTACAAGTGCAAGTCCTGCTGATTAGGCAGCCATCCGCAGCCGCACAGCACACACTTTGTTTTCTTTGTAGATTTTGGAAGAGCCATTAATCGGACTCGTTACAATGCCGATGACATTTTTAAAATTAGCTTTACGCACTGTTAATCCAATGGCTGTTAGAATATTGATGGACTCAAGCAGTCATCGCAGCTGAAAAAGTCTTTTACTCTTTTCCAGCGAAGTCTGGCAGAAAAACACAGCGCCACTTATTCGTTTTGCACACGCTGTCTCCCTGTGCTTCGTCCGCCGCGTTCTCGATCCAGCTCTCCGTGTTGCAGAGTTCGTGATGTAAACGCTGATGCGAGCTTGGGTTCTGCTTCGCTGCAGAGATAAAACGCCAGCGCTGCTAACGCCACACGTTATGCTCCGTGGACCGTGCATGAGTCAAAGAGCTGCAAACCGAAAGAGCACGTTATCTTCCCACAGGCCCAAGCCAAGCACCCTCGCTGTCCACAGTTATGACTACGCGCCGTGGATACGGCCTTGAGATATTCCTTCGCTGTTCACCAATGTCATGACTGAAAGGGGGCGGGATGACGGTCAGGGGATTCATTAACTATTTATGCTGTGGTTCGCTCTCCTCTTTGTATTATCTTTCAGACTGCCAAACCATATCACCTTTACAAACAGTATTGCATTTCTCTAAAAATCCATTAACCCCTTTTTCTATGAAGAACATCTTTATTTATGGGCTGCAACGTAAGGTATTACCCTTAAAATAATTACTGATAACACACTATGCTGAGTCACGCAGAATACTTTCCGAGAGGAGTACAGACACTTGTACTGGGAAAGAATTTGCCGTCACAATAATAATAAAAAAGAATGAATGAAAGAAGAAAATTTACAAGCTTTTGACAGTAGTTAAAAATGCAAATCAATAAAGCAAGGGCCAAATGCAGTGTTGTGTAGATGTGTGACTTATGGGACATTTGATGAAATGCTAATATAACAGCATAACTGCCCTTTGATCCTCCGTAACAAAAGTCACTGGGAAATATATGTGGCCGGTTCTTAAAAAGACTTTGCTGTCGTGAACCTTTACTTAGCTTGTATACCTTGACTGTACAAAATTTGCCCAAATTTTAATGTATTTTAATGTTATATTCCCTAAGAACTGAAACTGCTTCACTGCATATGAGACAAATTGGTTTGTTCTTTCAGTACATCTCACTTAAGGTGTTAGAAACTTGTGTCTTCTTGCCAAATTTGGAAGCCAAGTGTAACAAATCAGTTACTAACTCAAACTCATTGTAAAAGAGTTGTCATAAAATTAGAGCATAAAAAAACTGAGCGCACAAAAATAAAAGTAGTACCATTAAGGATGACTCAGCTGGAGTTGAACGCCATGTTTTAGATGCCTGCTGCCCCCCCAACTACTGACAGTAAGTCCATCATCTGCATTCTGCTTTTCTGTCACTTGCTGTTACCAGCTAAGGCGTTCTGTGTGCACCTACTACAGCTGTACTGTGCGATTCAGTACAACTTGTCGCGCTTACGGTAGCTATAGTATACAGTATATTCATAATTTACAAACGTTCTTGTGTCGGCTTCGTACAGCTCGTGAGCCACGTCGGACAGCCCTGATTCACGCATACTCTCCTTAACCGCTTGCTCAGGTCAGGGTTGCAGTGGTCCACAGCCAAACCTGGAAGCACAAGGTGCAGAGCTAATTAGGGTACATCCTAATCCCGTTTTAGAATATATTTTTTCGATGACCTGCAGTATGTTACCAAATTAGTTCACTGCACTGTTCTGAATGGCAGATACTGTAATGGCATACTGATAAAGCAGAACTAGGTAATCCATAAATTTGATTTTGTTTTGCTGTTGTGACAAGTGCAATTATGTTAAGTATTTTAAATGAGCAGGACAGCAGTCCTTTTGATAATTCTTGTGTTTTTTGGCCTGACTTTTAATTGACAGATTCCTTCTTTTGAGCCCGAAGAATGGTTGAATTCATTGGAAGGAAGGGCAGAGTTAATTGCATGAATGGACTGCAATTTGTACATCATTGTTCCCACGTAGGCAGTTTTACGCTAAATTAAGCATTCATTTCTTTAAGTGCTCCATCTAATTGCTGTTATATACATGCCTGGCTTTGTTAGATTGGCTTTTCAAGGCTCTTGACAAAGCCTGTTCTCATTCAGAACCTTCAGCTGAAAGAAAGGAATGCCAAACTGTTGAAAATTAAATGTGATGCACCATGAACTATGGATGCACACATTGTTGCATTTAGATTTTTTTTCAGCTTTTTTTCCTGTGTTTTCAGTATGTTTTCTCCATAATAATCTTAGTTTTTATTTCTTCAGGATCCACCTACATCTGTGTCACTGGGCCTTAGGATGGAGGAAATGATTTTCAATCTGGCAGACACACATCTGTTTTTCAATGACTTAGAAGTAAGTACATTTGTTTCAGTATTGCTGAGTTCTTGTTGTTTTTTTCCCCATTGCTACATTTCACACAAAGACAAGCACATGATCCCCGGTTGTCAATGGGCCTTGAGTGTTTTAACATGAACTGTGATTTTTTTTTTTTTTCTCACACCATAATTACTTTACCAGTGTGTTTGCTTTGCTGTAATATTTAAGGCCTGGGTTGAGATGTAGATAAGTCACAACATGGCGTGTATATTACATTACAAGCAAGAACCAACCATTAAAGATTTAGTTTAAGCATCAACAACCATTTAATAGCAGGGTGCCCATTTCTGGGCAACATCCCACTGTGGTGAGGTATTACCCAGGAGCCCAGGGGACACTATGAATTTTACATGCGCTGTCAGTCTACCAGGCCGGCGTGGAGACCCTGACCCTCTGCCCCGGCATTTGGGGCAATTTGTCAGCTTCTAGTGTTTCTATGGGGGGCCCCATGTATCGGTGTGTCACAGCACATCCACAGGCCAGTGCATTGAGGTGGTGGTAAGGGGGTTCTGCACAGCTGTGGCATGGTATTGATGCTCCAAGGGCCTCGAAATGTAAGATCTGCCCCGGGTGGCATGGGCTGTACTGCTCGGCTGACCTCCCCCAATTCAGGCCCGCGCACCTCGACTGCACACACAACCCCACAACACGTACAACTGATACAGCCACGGTGCACGGGGGTGGCGAGGGTGATGGAGTTGTTGTTCTGGCCCCTGTAAAAGTATTGAGCTGCACATTCTCCTCAGTGACGCGGGTCTTGCTGACCTTGGGAGTTGAAGGGAGTGTTTTCTCTGATACTGAAGTGTGAAGGGAGCCATGATGACACTGCCAGCATTGATTAGCCCCATCATATTTGGCTTTCTTTTAAAAGGGGGGGAGTGGAGTTATTGCTGTCTCAAACAAGAAAGTGGCACTGAGACAGTCCACTTGCAGTATTGCTGAACAAAGTTAATTGGCAGCAATTGGGTGATAAATATTCCCTCATGTTCCCTGTGTCTCCAAGCACAGTGAACTGCACCTTATTTAATAGACGTGCCCCACTCTTGGGAGAAAAAAAATGGCAGTTCTTGACAAAGCTTAAATGTGGTTTGTCCAACATCTGTCCTGTGTTTTGATTTCTTTTCATCTGTGATGAAACCATTCACAGATGAATTGGCAGTTTGGGCCACAGCTGGATTATTTAAATGTGCAACGAGTATTTTTCATCTGCTTCATGTCAATAACGGAATTATTACATTTTGTTCTGTCACTTAAAAGCCAAGAACGTTCCAATAAAACTGGAACAGCACAGAGACTAAAATAACAATCTGCAGTTTACCATCAAATTGTTATTTTTCCCATATATTTCCAGTTACACCCAGAAGAGTACACGTCATGCTCCTCTCATAATTATCTTTGATGTACGACACAAGACAGATAATGAGTTTGCTTGCTGACATATTTTTGGCCATTTTTCATTTTTTCCTGAGTGACACATACACTCTTTGTACGATTGTCTTTAAAGTGCTTGCACCGGGGCATGCAGTCCGTCAGGCGAAGGCCTTCTTGGCGCCTGTCTCCAGGCTGCGAGTCAATCTGGGGCTGTTTCCTCTCGGCTGATTTACAGGCCCATTGCTAACAGAACTAAATACAGTACAAACACCAAGCAACACCCCAGGGGCTCTGCAGCTAAGTGTGCATATATTTCAGGATTTAGCGCTGTCTCTGAGCTCCCCGAAGGCAGACAGGCGAGTCTCCGCCGCTGCTGCAGGTCCGACCCATCAACAGAAACTTGCCTCAAACCTACCGGCCTCTGGCGAGGAGCATCGAACAGTGCTGCGGGCAGTGCGTTTTTTTGTAAATTAGTAAAAACGGCTAACTGACATCACTTGAGGCGTAATGAAGGGTGTGTATGCATTATAGACTTTCCCATGTGCATCACCGAGGAATTTGTTTTTTTTTTTTTTTTTTTGCAGTATTCCGCAAACGTATTGCAGCTCAGAGATTTTTCTAGGTCTGACAGATTGAATGAATGAAACTTCTGATCAAAAATAATCGAATATAGTTTAGAATTGTTTTTCTATATTTTTTAGTTCGGTCAGCCGACTAATGTTCTGTAGCTTCTTGCTTTTAGGTACAAGGACAATCTGTGTCAAGTTATAGTGGATGGATGTTTGAATCTGTTGTATTTCTCCTCATGGGTATCAGAAAGTACTTGTACAGGAAGAATTTGGACTTCCAGAGAGGTGGTCACACCACAGTTCTTTGGTGCACTGCATACGGAATGCCGCCCGACTGGAAAAGGACGGAAGTTTGATAACGACTCTGCTCACTTCTTGTCATCATCCATTCCAGCAAATGCGTTCCTCTTAGCCTTGAATGGCATGCTGACATGTTTGAAAGCCTAGGTTTGGTGGTGTTAGCAGGAAGAGCAGCACATCCAGCTGTAAATTAGGGGCCGCCGTGCTTAGACGGCGAAGCACAGAGCACCCATCCAGCCTTCCCGCAACCTCATACCAGAACACAAGCCCACAGTGTGGTAAAGCTGCCTGTTCTTGCCAACAGCACATTACTGCAGAGGTCCCAGACTCACAATGTCACAGCGTGGCCTTCTTGCAGCCCGGCGTACAGGCCCTCACAGCTGAGCCGGGGCCCAGATTGGGGACTGAACTCACCAAGACAAATCAACTCGCCCTGTCTGGGAGACAAGAGGGAGGTGGAAGAGACAGGGTACCTTCCGCTACAGAGCTGTGCAGACTGAGAGCGGATTGAATTAGAGCGGCTCGGGAAAAGCAGGCCTGTAAGTGAACAGAGATGGGCACATTTTCAGATGAAATGCAGGCTGCTGTTCAGCGTCCCGTTGCCGGGTCCCGTTCTCTGGTGGGTCTGGGGTTCAAGTCCCGCTTGGGGTGCCTTGCAACGGACTGGCGTCCTATCCTGGGTGTGTCCCCTCCCCCTCCCGCCTTACGCCCTGTGTTGCCAGGTTAGGCTCTGGTTTGCCGTGACCCCACTTTGGACAAGCGGTTTCAGACAGTGTGTGTGTGTGTGTGTGTGTGTGTGTGTGTGTGTGTGTGTGTGTGTGTGTGTGTGTGTCTGTTTTCACAACTCTCAGATTTGAATGAAATTTAATCGCAGCGCCGTATAATCTGGAAGAGTCGTCACAGTGTGAAAATGTTTCAGAATGGCTGTTCTTTCCAGGGCGTCCTGTAGGAGAGGAAGTATCAGTAACCTGTCTGCTTGGCAGGCCTGAGCTTGGCATTGTTTTCTATCTGCGCGGTGTCTGGATATTTCACTCGTCCTTAACTCAAAAAGTAAAGAGACACAGCAGACTCAGTGTATGGCCTTGTCATTCTTTTACATTTGGCCATTTTGAAATTGAACCGCAGATGCACCCAGTAAATATTGTGTGGAGTGTTGTTATTAAGTGGGTCACTCTGAGTTCAGAGCTGTAGGTTTCAGTGGACGAGTGTGTTAGTTAGGGGTTTCCAGAAAGAGACTGCTGAATGAGGGTCCACAGGAGATGGAAAACTACCATCTCTTGAACTCCTCGGGCTCCTCTTCGCAGGACTGGGTATCTCAGGACCCATTGCAACACACATGTGCCAGGCTACTGTGAGCGCTACATGTCACGGCATTCCTCCATGTGAACATTGTATGTAAACACTGAAGATCACTGGAGCTGTAAAAAGTAGGGAGAGAAAGAAAGTCTTCAACGAGGCCGTTAATCACACACACACATTGTCTGAAACCGCTTGTCCCAAGAGAGGTCGTGGCAAACCGGAGCCTGACCCGGCAACACAGGGCGCAAGGCTGGAGGGGGAGGGGACACACCCAGGATGGGACACCAGTCTGTCGCAAGGCACCCCAAGCGGGACTTGACCCCCAGACCCACTGGAGAGCAGGCACAGGCCAAACCTGCTGTGCCACCGTGCCACCTGAGGCCTTTAATGCAGCTCTCAAATTAAAATAGGTGCAGCGGGTTTGTGCATAAAACATACAGTTGAAAATGCACTGCTGACAAATGTGGATATTTAAAATTGCTTTACTTGGCTTCTGTTCATAGATAGAACCTACTTGTCAAACAAAATCATCTAAACAAATTTAAATCCATCAGCTGCGGGATGCTGGGATTTTTTGGCATATGTCCTTGGACAGTTTAAAATGCAAAAAGTCAAGATGTTTAACAAGTTACTGATAAATTTTTTTCTTTGTCAAGTGCATAACTGCAAGCTTTAAAAGGGGTTAAAGGTGTTTTTTCCTGTGTGTGTGTGTGTGTGTGTGTGTGTGTGTGTGTGCGCTTCTTTAGTGGCCAAGCTCTGAAGAGAATTGAATCTACAGGCTAAAAGCCAGGATTCAACCACAGAAGTGAAACTGCATAAGATCACTAATACACTCGTTTGAGTTTATGAGACATATTTTGCTAGGTTGATGAGTTAACTAAATTATTTACACTTTTGTTTTAGCTTGTTTTTACTGCATGTTTGTCTGAGTCCCTTGAATTTCTCTACATTTTCTGATTTATTTCTGTATAGAATAAAAATGACAAAAAGTTCACATGTATACATTCTCTGTAATTAAGATTTTTCTAGTTATATTTACTTAAATCTTCATTTATATCAGTGTTGCACTTCTTTTGGTGTCTGGGGAAGTGGAACTGAATAAAAAACATTCACTTTGGTTTTAATAACCATGAACATTGCAAAATCAGGGTTGGAAAACCTCAATATTTCAGTGTAAAATGCTTAAGTAGGCACCTTATACATAATCAATATCAGCACTGCTTCTTTGTATAGCAGCTGCTGTGTATAATACATTTATCTTTGCTTCCGCCTTGGTCCTATCATTTTGTTTGGATTAGAAATCGACAGATCATCACCAGTTTGCAGAATGCCTAGCATGGTTCCCATCTATGAACCTGCCCTCAAAGGCATTCTCATAGACAGCATTTGAGTCTACTTTTACTTTTCCCCTTTTCTGGAACTGTGGGAAAAGTTCTTTTTTTGAAGACACTGGGGCGTATTTTGGGACGGCTCTCTTTGGCCGTCCTGTTTTAATTCCTTCGCTGTTCAAGCACAAACTGTAGATTGGAATGACGTGACTCTGAAGAGCGCTCTTTGTTCTCCATATCCTGTGCCTGACCTGCAGGTAATGTGCACCCTTTTCTTCGGTACAGGGTAATTGTGGACTGCGGTGGGAAAGAGGAGGGAGGGTTTCGGGGTGTGGGGTGGTAAATGTGAGGGTCACGAACTGCTGAGTGGACCTGCAGGGTGGGGGGGGTGACAGCTCCTGCCAATCCTATGGCTGCCCTGGGAACCTGTGAACCACGGATGAGCCTTTTTCACATGGAATTACCTTGTAGAGGGCGAGGAATGCTGTGATGATGGCCCTAATCGCTCCCACTACCGCTCTGTCGCCAGGGTCCCCCCGCTCACCTGTCCCACGAGGGCTGCCAGCCCCACCCCCCGTGGTCAGGAGTGTTCAGCCATACAGGGAAGCAGTAACATCTTCATCCCAGAATAAAAAGAGGATGGTTTTAATGCAGTATGGATGTTTCCAGAATCAGCAGCCTGGCAGTGGAAGGCAGGTTTAAAGGTTTAAAAGCCATTTTCTCCACGACACTGTGACGCTCTGCAGCCCTCGGGTGAGCAGCGGAGGGGTAACCTTCTCCTCTGCCCAACAGGAAGAATCAGCCGGGCTGTGCTGATTGCTTAATGACAGATGTATGGCGAACAAAGGAGGCACTGATAACTCCCTCTGAAGTGAATGGTCCCGCCCCACCCACCCCCTGCTACGGAAAGGGGAAATATTCGGAGAGAGAGGAAAGACAAGAAAACCAGCCGGTTTTCAGCAGTGTTTATTCTCTAGGACCTTTCTAGTCATTCTGTTTTTATTTAGCTACTCAGAACTTCTGAGTTTGCCTCTGGCTTCTATTTTGTAAGCAATCCATTTACTATGAGCAATAATAATCAGAAAAAAGTGACGACTTGAAGAGTCTGACAGTGTTTTGTATTGGGAATAATTAGGTATGAGTGTTACGGTGCACACAGTAGGAACATCTGCAGAGAGTTACTTTTGGTTTTTAGGTGTGCGGGCACCAAGACTTTGTGAGGAGGAATTATAGCTTGATATTTTGCAATCTGTTCTGAAACACTTGTAAGATCAGAAGCACTCCTCATGTGCCACCACGCAAAATGCCATTACTCACAGGTTTGACCGCAATGACTGCCTACCATTTATACTGCAGAGTCTCCTAATAACATCATCCGCTTCTCTTCAATTTCAACAGCATAGCTCTTCACCCTCCCAAAGCAGTTCCCCATCCCAGTTAAGCGTTGTGCCTGGCAGGACTCGCTAACACGGCAACTGAAGATCTTCCATCTCAGTGTCCCAGTCACCCTGCCAGAGTTGTCACCATGTAGTTTAATACTAATAAATAAATACTATGAATATACAATTAATATACTTAATATACTGTCCTGCACTCTGACTCTCATGCTGGAGGTCCCGCTGCCCTAGAGCTCCCCAGCACCATGTTCATTATTAGTTGTGGTAGCCACCCAATTTCAGGGAGGTTTTGAAGGCATATGTTGTGCTTTTTGAGGACAGAATAAAAACACAGAGAGTGTGAGTGAAATGCACTAGTCATTTGATGAATATTTCACTTAACTCTTAGAAAATACACACACACACACACACACACACACACACACACACACACACACACACACACACACACACACACACTCTGTCTGAAACCACTTGTCCCAAGCTAGGTCGCGGTGAGCCGGAGCCTAACCCGACGACAACAGGGCGCAAGGCTCGGGGGGGCACACCCAGGACGGAACACCGGTCCATCGCAAGACACTCCAAGCAGGACTCAAACCCCAGACCCACCAGAGAGCGGGACCTGGCCAAACTCACTGCGTCACTGCACCCCCCCCCCCCTTTAGAAAATACAGTAAAGATAAATTTTGTTAGAAGAGTTTTGCCTTGCTGTTCATCACTCTTTGCCGAGTACTTGTGTTGCTTGTGGAAAAGTCGTCAGTGATACTGCTAGGGGATCATTGTAGTGTCCTGGCAAGCTGTAGCTGGCTAACAGACAAGGTACCCACTTGAGATTAAACAGCTGTCACACTGGCCTGCAGTGCAACCTCTTCACAAATATAAGCTTTTGGAACTGCTATGAGTCACCTTCCCGAAAGCCAGGACCACAATGGGTTGAAAGAAAGACAGGCGTGGACGAGTAGCGTACAGTTAGCTGCTGCCCCCCCCCGCCTCCACCCCCTATAAATAACTTAATGTCTCCTCAAGGTAAGGAACCTCAGATAAAGCAAACGGCACTAAGACGAGCCAGGAGCCTTTGAGCTTTGTGAGTGCACTAAGTTCATTACCAGTCAATTAGCAGATAATTGGGGCCTTTCTACAGATTTACAGCTGAATGGGATTTGAAAGCAGCTCTGTGCCCTCCCTTTGTAAAATGTGTAATTTTAGGTTTTGGCCTAAACACACAAACACGCCCCTCGCGGTTCAGAGGATTAAAGTCCTTTGTTGAATTACAGAACGGTATTCCACCTTCTAGCTTTAATGTTGTTCCAACTGAGTAGTGTCAAACAAAGAACATTGTGAGGGTGGGGATGGTTGTAGTTGCAGGAAAGGGGTGGCAAGTAATTGCCATGTCTTCAATCTAATGATTCTGGGCTGTCAGATGGAAGACTTCACAGTTGTCAGCCTTTAAAACACCGAAGGAAAGGAAATGGTGGCTTGGGCCAAAAATACCTCTCACAAAACATATCAAGGAATCCTTAATCCACATCTTCCACAGAACCGTGTCTTCAGATGACCGTCTATCTGTGCAAGAGTCCGGCTTGTGAGTCTCCATGTGAGGCCACACTGACGCCCGGCTTCCCCTCCGGAGACCCCCGCCCGTACCACCCACCCCCCTACCATTGCCTTATCTGAAGTTGTTGACCCCTGGAGAGGAGAAGAAGGTTACAGGGTCAAAGTCTTTTCCTCTTTGGATCTCGCTGCTTGCTGGGAGAGACTTGGCGAGAGAATGGCTGCATTAGAACTGGGGTTGGGGGTCAAGATTTTAATTCTGTTAAAGAACAGATGGTTTGAGTTTCTCCGCACGTCTCTCTCCCCTCCCTTCCCCACAAATCCAGGGAGATGAAAAATTTGTTCAGAGGGGAACCAGTAAAATAAAAAAGGTTTACGGTCTAAAGCCCTCACTCGTACCCTGCTGTAGCATTAGACAGGAATGCAATAACGTCAGTGTTTGGCCAGGTTCAGACAAAGTTAAAACAAGGAAGTCATTTCAGTATTTTGGTGTCTTAACAGTTGGTTGAAACTTAATTTGATGCTTAATCTGAGAGAGGGGGAAGAGAACCTCTCACGATATAAATGCTTTCCCTGCAACATATCCAAAGAAGTGGCTTCGTTAAAGTTAAAACAAGTGAAGGTCATTGGCCTATCAACCAGTGACATGATAGCAAAAAAACTCATTCTCACTGAAGCTCCCAGAAGGACTGCAGATGGGAGCAGAACTGTGCTCCTCATTATTGGGTTCAACTGTAGAGTGAAGTGGGAAACATGGTTACCTACTGTACCTTCTTCACTGTTCTGATTAAAAAAAAAAAAAAAAAAAAAAAAACTTTGCAGTGGTTCCCATTGAAGTGCCCTGCTTTCACACTCTCAGAATTTGCCGGCAGCATTTTATATATAGCGCTAAATTCAAAAAGGTTTTCTTCAAAAATGCTTCCCTCCCCACCCCGCCATGTGAAATTTGTTGATTTGAATGCCCAGGCGAGGCCCTCTCTTACATTTTGTACATCTGAGAGCAAGGGGGGGTGGTGGGGGGGCTCCTATAAATGGTAAACTAATAACAGATTTTCAGTCTGCTTTCTCTAGAAAGTCGGCCCTCAGGCTGTGTTGGTGTGTGGCTCGGCAGCAATCAGAGGTCATAATTTCATTGGCGGTTAGCATCAGGTTCAATTTTTCTAGTACGTTACATTTACCAGAGGGTCTGGTTTGTGTTACCGCATACACGGGCCCCGAATCAACTCTGCTGCAGAATGGCTCTGGTGCTCCAAGAAGGGAGAGTTTGCAAGCAGTGCGGATGCAGCTCAAGCTATCATGCTCCCTGGCTTCTCCTTCATATACAAGCCTATGTTTTCACAGAGTTTACAGAGAGAGGACACCAGACGCATGTCCAGTGGTCATTAAGCTCGCTGATAATATTTCGATTGATTTTTTTTTTTAAATAGCTTGACAAATCAAGAGAGCCATCTAGTGGCAGCAGGGTCATCAGGCTGTACCACAGAGTCCACACAACTCTGTGCTTGTTTGGTTTCTGTGGGGGAGGAAGTTGGGAAGTTTGAGACACAGGGGTGTGGTGACTGGTGCACGCACGTGTCATGGGGTATAAGAGACCGCCCCGTGGTTTCTTCCAAACACTGCATCAATATATGATAAAGAAATGTTGGAGAATTTTTTTTTTTCTCAACTGACAGCACACGTGCACACTTAAGTCTGACTTCCTGATGTCTCTTATCATCCGGCTCCAGGAATGCGACCAGGTCCACATTGATGACGTGTCCTCCGATGACAATGGCCAGGACCTCAGGTATGGCATCTGCCATTGTCTTATCGTTGCCTCCAACATGCTGCAGCACTCATTGACATTAATGCTGTCCCCCCTCGGCAGCACGTACAACTTCAGCACAGATGGCTTCCACGCAGCAGCCACAAGCGCCAACCTCTGCCTGGCCACGGGTGTGCGGGGAGGGGTGGACTGGATGAGGAAGCTGGCCTTCCGCTACCGACGAGTAAAAGAGATCTACACCACCTACAAAAACAATGTTGGAGGTAATCACTAAGCTGATTTCACCATGGACAACCTGCGAGTGGAATGTGTCTGAAAAGATGTATTTAAAAAAATAACACACACACACACATATATATATTCAAAGTGCCACAGTGTAAATTTGAAATGCCAAAGTATTTGGAGGACGGTCCAACTCAAACAATGTCTCTCTGCCTTTTAGGTCTTCTTGGTCCAGCCAAAAGGGAAGCTTGGTTACAGCTGCGAGCAGAAATTGAAGCCCTGACAGACTCCTGGTTAACACTGGCACTGAAAGCACTAACATTAATCCACTCTAGGTAGTTCTTCGCATATGAAAATTACAACCATACCCATGTCACATATGTATAAAACAGTGTATGTCATGAACATTCTTACCTCGAAAAAAGATTATGCTTTTAGACGTTGACTCCGTTTTTGTTAGTGTGGAAAGTGTGTTACAGCAAGTGGTAAAAAAATGAAAAGTTGTACAAAGTTCAGTTAGCCATTTTATAACATGGCTCTTTTTCGGTACCAAATTGCAGTGCTTGTAATTTGTACAGTCCATGTTTAACTTCAGCACCTTGTCTTTGCTTGAGAATTATGTTGTTTCTTCTTCTTTTCTAGGTCAAACTGTGTTAACATTTTAGTCACAACCACGCAACTTATACCCGCCCTTGCGAAAGTCCTGCTGTACGGACTGGGGATCGTGTTTCCTATCGAGAATATTTATAGTGCTACAAAAATCGGTAAATATCCCTTTCGATAAGGTGCCTGCATGTGTGCCTGCACCCACGGGCCAGATGTGTCATCCTGCAAGCCTGCCACCCATCTCCCTAAGCACAGATCACCCCTTTCCTGGTTACCTGGCATTTTGGTGTCTCGCTGTCACGGCTGCAATGTAACGTGTAAACAGATCGAGACGCACGACGCGTGACTGCGTTGAGGCTGCGGATGGTGGACACACGAGAGGGTTGATGTTGGGCTCTGAGGAAGGGGCCTAATCAGGGCCGGGATTATTTTCTTGGAGCTGGGCCTGAACTGGGCCTCTCCTCTCCAGGCCCTGCATATGTAACCACTTCTGCAAATTTATGTCATTCCACATGGACGTTTTTTTTCCTCCTCTTTTCCCCCCTCTCTGCTTTAAATGCTAAATAAACATCAACATTCACATTTGCACTGTTTTCAACTGGATCACTTCTGCTGGGGACATCCACTATACCTCTATGGGGAGGCACCCCTCCTCCCACCAGCATTAGCATGTGAGCTTGATTTAGCTTGTTATAGTCCATTTGTCCCACTTTCTTAAAGGGGGAGGGGGCCACACTTAATGCTCTTCAGGCTCATTTTATCAAGACACTGATCTGATCAAATCAGCAGACTGAAGCGAAATGTTTATGCTGCCTAATATATTATAACATATTGCATGTAACTTCACGTTGTTTTAGAGCCATGGGTTGTTTGCATGGGGCAGAAACAGCATGAGTCCTTTTACTAAGGCGCTGAAGTCCTCTGTCTCTCTCTCTGCAGGAAAAGAAAGCTGTTTTGAAAGGGTAATCCAGAGGTTCGGGAGGAAAGTTGTTTACATTGTTGTGGGAGACGGCGTGGAAGAGGAGCAGGGTTCTAAAAAGGTACCCCCCCTCACTACCACCGCCCCCGGGCTTTGTCATGCCCACGCACAAGTCACAACACCTACATTCATTGCGGACCTTACCCGTTATTGCTTCAACAAATTTATCGCCCCATTCTCTGGCTGGTGTCTTATCGATCACGTGGTCAGTTGAAAGAAGGGATTATGCTGAAAATCCTCCATGACAGAATTAGCTCTGTTCTTTAGTCAGTTCTCATTCAGAATGGATGACAAAGAATAATAATAATATAGAATTGCTCCGCTTGCAGACTAAGCAGCATAAATATGTGTAATGTTAGACTAGTCCTTTCAGCTGTGTTAGAGGGGACCTACCCATAAACAGAACTTGCGTTTAAGAGGCTTAAATCTTTATTGATGAAATTACCATATTTACAGCTGCGTCAAGTGTGTTAAGAATAGGAGAGAGAAATCTTGATTGACATATGCTTTTGATGTGTGCTGGCTCATGGCTAGATTGATGCTCAGGTGTTTCCACATCCCAGTGCATTCTGGAGTCTTTTTTTTTTTTTGCCCTTTTGTCAAGGAGATTTATGTTACTTGCTGCTCATTGCCAAGAATTGTGCATACAGCTTTTTTTTTTCTTTTTTTTTTTGCAAACCAAATTCACTCACAATACGGCCGAAACCCAAGAATGTTCATGAATTTACCTGATGGGGCTGATGGCTCTTTCCACCAGCTGGAAAGGAAAGCGTTTTCTGTTTATGGTGTGGAGAGTTATTATCTTTGTTCTTAGGAGAATGTGACATTTCTCAAGAGTCACTGTGGGAAACTTCCACTGTGCTCATGGCGGGATGAAAAGGAGACACTGTAATTTATGGATTTACTTGTAATTTTGAAGCAGTGAACCTCGCTCCTGGGCCCAGTTACTGGATGGCTGGTGTGTTTGAAGGCCGCACTGGAGAACGGAGGCTGAGAAAAAAATGACATCTTTGTTGCAGTACAGATGTCTGGCTGCAACAGACGAAAGCAAAAGTGACTCGTCACGGCCAAATACAGGCGCCGCTAACGGGGGCGACATTGTGAGAAACTCTAGACAACCCCAGCGTAACGGCAAACATTACGAGGAGAGGGGGAAGGGAGGGAAGTGGGGAGGGGGGTGTTTTTTTAAAGTCCCTGAAAGCACCTCCACCCCTCCAGTTATTAATTCTGTGAATGAGAAATGAGATAACATCTCAAGCTTTTAAAACTTAAAAGCGAAGGCATTTTACAAAGGAGAAGGAAAGGAGCATTTTGCGGGTCAGTGCCGGCTTCACTAAGCGGAACGTGTGCCTGTGAGAGAGGCGCCCTTTGATAAGGCCAGGTAATGGCTGCAGGAGCCTCGCACTGACAGGTACTTTTCACAGTCTGCTCCAGCTCCCGTTTCTCCCACGGATCCCCCTGCTATCTTTCTCAAGACGCCCTCTCTCCCCGGCATCACCGACACGGCCATGTATTTACAATATCAAGTAAACATTTGTACAGGCGCTTCCAGCAAAACTCCGGTGTCGAGTCCCTTATTTTCTGACGACTCCTGAGTTGTCATTTGGGCAATGTTTAAAAATTGCTGCCCAGTCCTAAATAAATTCGAATTTAAAATTCTAATTTTAAGGACTGTATTTGTAATTATACACGTTGTATATTTGTCGTAGAAGCGCAGCTCGCTTTTCCGTTCTGTTCTGTCGGGGTTTCATCGTAATTAGAATTGCTCAGAGCCTCCCTGTGTCGCATCATTTTTTGGGGCAGATTTCACTTTTTTTTTGTTTTAGTTTGAGCCTCCTTGCGACCATGTGGGCTTTGGAGCTGTTTGGCATTGCCCTCATGGGCACAGGCAGGCTGAGGAAACAGCTGCGAAAGGCTTCACTGCTAATGTCCCATCTTGTGTTTTCTGCGCTGTTAAAAAAAAAAGTGGTCCTGCGGGGCGTGGTCCACAGGCACGGCTGTCCTTCGAGACGAGAAACGTGTTGACTAACTCTAGATGTCTCTTCTTGTCCCCCAGCACAACATGCCCTTCTGGAGGATTTCCAGCCACTCGGACCTCATGGCTCTCCACCACGCCCTAGAACTGGACTACTTGTAGCAACCCACCCGCCACCCCGAGTCCAAATGCCCACACACACCCCTTCTTTTTACCCTCCTCTATCGCGAAGCACGCTCGCCACAGACCTCACAGCAGACACAGTGACACAGTGTCCCACCCGAAATGGAGCGGCCACACCCGAGCGCGTCGACACAGCGGCCACAGTTCGTCTTAACCCTCGACCTTTTTCTAAAACGGAAGAGACTGAAATTTATGGCAGCGCAGCTGCTGGCCCCGGTTACTGTGAATTGGCTGCTTTAGAAAGCCATCAAAATGTTTTATAGCCTTGTCTGTGCCGCGCCTCAGCAAGGGTTCACACCTGTGAAGAAACGAGAGCTACCGATGCGTCAGAACCTCACCGGACCCGAGTCTCTCCGCCCCCTTGGTCTCACCTCAGTAGTACAAAGACTGCAGGGCTCGCCGGCTCCCTGCAGAGGCTCCCATCAGGACGGTGCTGCCTCGGATATCCACTGCTTATTTAAGAGCTGGGGGCATGCGACTCGCAGCGTCCCACGAAAGGTACTTTACAAGAGACTGGTGCCTTCTCACAGTGCAAAGTACTTTTGATCACAGCAAGAAGAAGTTCTTTATGGAAAAGGTTTTCTAATAATTTAAGTTTAAGAAAATAAACTTTATTTACATTGCTGAGACAATCGTGTACAGATGAGATCCTTTTTTTGTGTGTGTAAATTTGTAATCACTGGACTATTCCTCAGACATTTGTTTAGGTACGTGGTATTGGAAGGTGGCAATTAATTTTAATTGAAGTATAAAGGGATAGTTGCACATCATTTAGTGCAATGCCTTAAAGTGTTGATGTGTTCAAGTTTCTGTTCATCATATAAATATGTAGATAATAATGGATTTGTGATAACTCGTTTTGTCAAGACCAAAAGCATGGATGTCAAGTGTCAATGATTACTTTTTTGTTCAGATCTGTCCTTATTTTGTTCCCCAGTGTTCTCACGTTCGTTACGTTTTCTGATGGCCTTGAGGTTCTGCTCATATCTAAAGAAATCCGTGGGCTCTGCTTTAAAATGTGTGTCCCTTTGAATTACGATTTCAAGTAGGGTATTTCATGCACTGTCTCTGTATTTTTAGAACTATATAAGAAGTATCCCAAGATAAAGGACCGAAGATCAATAGGTCACAGCCCCGAATCCTGTAATCCATGCAGTTTGGAAGTTCTGAAGTTATATATGCTGAAAAAGGCTATGATCATGAAATATGGCATTTCACAGAAAAATAAATCCGTCATCCTTTCACCACCTACTGTCTGCTTTGTAACCAGTGTAACTGCTATTTGAACTAAGCAAGGTTAAACTTCAGCCTTGTTAGGGGAAAAAAGGCTCAGAGTACTTTTTATTACCTTTTTTTTTTTTTTTTTTACAAGCGCTAAAACAAACTTGTACAACAATTGTTTTTTATGACTTAGTATTTTTAAAAAGTCATTTTAATTTTGAGTTTAAAATCATAGTTGTTGTCCACTTTGATTGCCGTAGCTTAAATTAATAGTACCTTGTTCATAATTCTAACTTCACGTGGACTTGGTTGATCGTGGATTTTGAACCTCGAGGCCGAGAACACACATATACACACACACACACACACACACACACACACACACATATACAACTGCGCTGTCAACTGTGAATTTCCTTTATGTTGAATTTAGCCGACCCGTCCACAGTTCTCTCTCCCAAAACCTGTTCAGTGTAGCTGGTATGTGTCTGTGGGGCCTCTCAGTAGCGTCGCCTAGCAAATCGCACCAGACTCTCCACAAATCTGCAATTTTACTGCTCTGAAACCACCCCCCCCCCGTTCTGGGGTCTACATATTGCTGCTAGATCCAGGTAACCGTAGACAATGAAATGTTTTATAGGTATATTCAGCAAGCTTTTTTATGTTGCAATCATAATGCAAACTGGAAAATTTACATTACTTGGGCCTAATTGTTAAACACAAGGTTTGTTGTGTCTGCAAAAGATGTGTACAGATTTTTTGACTTTGTTTTGTGTTTAAATTAATAAAATTGATTTGTGAACTGTAAGAAGTAAATTTCTTTCATTTGAAATTTTAGTCATAACAAAATAATTAAATTCTTGCTATTTATAAATCATTACAATTTTATACATGATCACATTTTGTATGCCACACTTAATAAACACTATTAAAAATTAAACATGTTATATATTGGAAGGCGCTCTGTCAGCAGTACATAACTTTGCTTTAAAGATTCTGATTTTTAGCACACTAAATTGTATGCTCCTTTTACCAGTGAATTTCCCTGGCTGACTTTTAAAAGCTTTCGGCATATTTTTACTGCAGTAGATCATACTACAGGTTGTGTCACTTTAACAGCAGTGCAGAAAAAAGTGGCATGTGAGCATTTATTTATGTTCTGTCGCTGTATGTTTTGGGTATTAATAAGAAAAGCCCTATCCATAGTAGCTGAATTATTATATTTATCAGTATTTTGGTCAATAATTTTTCCAATTTCAGAATGACATACAAAGGTGATGAAAAAAACATAATGTTGACATTCTTACAGTATTATCATTTTGAGATTAATGTATATGCAGTGATTTAAAATGGAACACAAGTGCAGCAGGATATTTATTATTTATGTGATTAGTTTATGATCAAATAGCTATTGTTTAAATATTCAAGATTCACACAATGAGCTGTGACACCTTGACATGTACAAGTTCATTGTGAATTAATGTGCAGGAAGGAGGAAACCTTCATAACCTTCAATCCGGAAAGTCTATACTGTGTGTGTGTGTGTGTGTGTGTGTGTGTGTTTTCTTTCTGCTTTAACAATGATTTACCTTTGTGATACAGTACAGTGCAATAAAACCTTTGATACAGTAAAACCTTCCTTCACACACCTCCTGTTAATCAGCTGAGTTGAGCTTCGTTTAGTGTCACACTTTTCCGTGAATATGTACGGGAAAAATCGATCTGTTTATTAAAAGAAAAAAAAAAACTGCCTAAAATTACGAGATAGAACGAAACGAAGAACCTGAGAATATTGTTTCTTAATTCACGTTTCTAATTCTGTTTATTCGTTTTATGTGAATTAGTGCGGACTTGTCTAAATTCATGGAAGCTGCTCAAGAAATTGATTTGAAATGAACGGAAAACGGGGCGCTTGAGCTTAAAGAAGCAAATCTCAGTCATCCCAATAATTTTAAAATCCTAACTTAATCGAAAGGCAGCGAATTTAAAGAAAGAAAGAAAGAAAGAAATGTCGCGGTTATACACGTACTAGTGTTTTGTTATTAGAGTGCTACATTATTACAATGTTTCATTATAACACCTATATATAATAAACGCGGCAACAATGTAGACTTTCATTCAAATCAATTTAGTGCGTAAATAAATAAGAGTAAAAGTAAACATACATGGAATTATGAGATTATTTCCAGGGCACATGAGGTGATAAAAGTGAAAAAACAGTTTCTTTTTTACGCGCGAAGAAAGAAAGAAAGAAAGAAAGAAGAGCCATAAATCTGCTCTTCTTCCGAGGATCTGAAAACAAGGACATATTTTGTTTATTCTTTATTATTTAAAAGTGGGGAAAAGTCCGGTTCAAATCAAATGGCACCGAGAAGGAGAGACGAGAAGAGCTGCGTCCTGAGAGCAAATATTATAACTTACATGACACGTAAATGATGTGGCTTTTATTATTTCCTAAAATTATGGTAAATTATTTATTGTGGCAACACAGTTCAGTTTCTGAAACAAAAATATATTTACTTCACTTCAACCATGTAGGTATGTACATGTAAATACATCATTTATTTATTCGCCGTATGAAATAAAATCATGCCTGCCAAAAAAACTTAAAGAAATTGCAACATAACTGAGCACCTTAAAAAAATGCAAAAACATAATAGCATTTTTTAAGCAAAGAAATGAAGATACCCCTCTGCTGTCAAAGTTCACCATATTCCTTAGTAATAAGTAACCTGCCAGTAGACTATAATAAGTACATGCACTGTGTGTGTGTGTGTGTGTGTGTGTGTGTGTGTGTGTGTGTGTGTGTGTGTGTATTTCTGCTGTATTCCAGTTCACTGAGACACAAGCTGTGATTCTAAGGAGGCTGTAAAGCACAAAGGCTGCATTTACAATAACACTTCTTCTGCTCTTTCCCCTTTTTTTTCTTTTTCGAAGGGAGGGGGGGCTCTGAGGACATTTCAAAAACATCAAACCCGTTTGCCACAGGGAGTTGAGTTAGTTTAAATAACACATGAAAAAAAATATTTATGAGGCCTATTTTACGAGGTGGTCAAAGCAAAGACACTCCGGCCTGTAACATTATCCTGGATGAGGAAGAAAGGCTCCCTCGAACCACATAGGAGAATTAAGCATGCACGGAATGTTATTTATTTAATATTGAAATCAATTAGGTTTTCAGATGGCGTCGGGGTGATGGTGCAGAGAAACAGCAGTTTGGTCTGTAATCCGCGGAATGTAACAGTACAATGACATTATAATGTGTCTTTAACCACTTCCGAACAGCTGAAAGACGGAATTCTCCCCTAGACCTTGACCCCAGAGGGAGACAAAAAGGAGCCTTTCTCCACGCTGCTCCTTCATTTCTCCTCAAAAAACACACATAGGGCTGTTTAAGCTGCTATGGATTTTCTCCAGTAAAATGAAAGCAAACACTCTTATTATATGCTTGTACAAAAGAATGCTGTTGCCATACTAAATTAATATTACAGTAGGATATTTCAGTTCAGCATACTGTTGTCCTTTGTTTCAAAGCCTAAGGTATTCTTAAAATGGTTTTATTGTAATTTTAAAATGGCAGCTGATTTAAACTTTGATTC